>NW_017728909.1:43422150-43426801 GCF_001723895.1 Crocodylus porosus
GCGACGGCCCCTGGAGCCGCCCTTTGTGCGGCCGGGGCCCGCGGGGCGCAACTTCCTTTGTTCCGCCCAGGCGGCTCCGGATGGCGGCCGGGCCCTGCCGGGGCGCGGGGCTGGGGACCGGAGCCAACTTCCAGCCTGGGCCTGTGCCAGTTCCTAGCGCCCAGGTGGAGGCCGCCCGCCCACCGGCGGCACTGCTCGAGGAAGCCCGCAGGCGCTGTCCCCGGCTCGTCCCAGGGGCTCCGCAGCGTCCGTGTCGTGGCCGCTGCTTGCTGTGCGCCGTGGCGGAGCCGACACAACGCTGCAGAGCCAAGTTTCTATGCGCTCTCCGGCCTGCTGTGGTTTAAGGGGGCTCAAGGAGCAGCTGCCACATGTTAGATATACCGGGGTCCCCGCGCTGCTTGAGCAGGGAAGAGAGAGACTATATCCAGGAAGCAGGAAGCTGTGAACTTTTTTTTAAACGTCTGGGAAGCCAAGGCTGTGGAGTGGCTTGTTTGTTTTGGTAGAAACCAGTGGGGATTGCTGTTGTCCCTTGTGAGGTGAACCTGACAGACAGTGGTTTGTTTTGAGTGATGAGATGATGTACAGTGCCAGCTGCTTGTGGAGTTGAGCAGTGTGGTGCTGGGGGGTGTGAGGTTTTGAGTTTTGTAGCAAGGCATCTTAAGCTTTCCTTTTTGCGTGCTTACCTACATCTGGGTCTGAGTGCAATAGGAGGTAGACAAGGGGACCACCAGTTATAACGAGGCAGATTTGTGTTTTGTGTGAAAGTTTTGTTCATCTAACATAGACTGGTTTGATGGTTTGTTTTTAGTAGAAAAATTATAACTTTCAGCTGATCTTAGACACCAGGTATATCGGTAATAAACATTTGATCTGGTGTACAGCTTACAGGTTTACCTTTGCAGGCAGCAATAAACGTCTTGAAAGGACTGGAACAAAATAGATGGCAGTGAACTTCAGCTTCCTTATATGGCTTAGGCTTGGCAAAAAAACAATGAAGCCTAAATAGAGTAATCCTTTTACAAAGAACGATCACTTTCCAAAGCAGTGCTTCATTCCCAATAATGACTTTAGTTTCTAAGAGGAGGAAAAACTGTAGCAGTGTATGACAAAAGTAGTTGCAAATCAGTGTGTTTGTGGATGAAATTTATTTCTTTTCAGACCTTTTGGTTGTCTGTTGACGCACTTCATATTTTTTTCAATGATGTGCTGGAGAATAGATCCTTATAGTTGGGGCTGCAACATTTTACACTAGTGTTTTGTCACCATGGTAGCTGTTATAAGGCCCTTCTTTAATGATGAAAGTGGAATTCGCTATTGCTTACAGCTAAGGGCTATGTCATAGAATTCCATTCATTTCATTGCCACAGTGTTGGTTGTAATCAGGAAGCTGATCCTTTTGGGTAATCAGCGGTGTCTTTTAATAGTTTAAAAAATAGATGGCAGTATATTTTTTTAATTGACAGTTTTGTTCAATTTAGTTATGTAGTATAAACATTTAGTCTCTGGTATGGGGAGCTTGTGTACCCCACCCTACATAACTTTCACTGTTTAATCTTTAAAATTATATATTGCTTTGTTACTGAAATATTTTCACTTAATGTACTTCTTTCCCAATCCCCCCCCCCCCCCAAAGTGATCTCTCTTCCAATTCTCAGCCTTAAGTTACTTAAGTTTTTTTGGCACATAAGTGAACTTTGTAGGATCTTGTTTCTAAGTCTAATTCATACAGAGTTGATTTTTAGGAGCTTTTGGGGAGGACAAGCTATAAAATGTGGTGATGGGAGGGAGAACCAGTTGGATGTTCAACTTTAAAGTAATAACAATGCTATTTTTTCCTGAGTTTAGGCTATCTTTAAGAGGCAAGAACTTTTGGAGTAATAGTTCTGGTTGGTCCAATAAAAGATGCATAGCAGAGAGAATACAGGCTTGTGCAAAATTCCATGTGTTTAATAAAAACAGGGTATAAGTGAGATTATCAAGTCACTTTCCTCAAAAGACATGAGAGAGGGTACCATGGTACCTTAAAGCTTGTCTTTGTCCTTTCCAGCTATAGAGTTGGTCCAATAAAAGATATCACGGACAACAATTTTTGCCTCTCGCATTTTTCCTGGTCCATCAAAACTACATCAGCCCAATACTACCAAAACATGGAGAATGTATTTAATGCTTTCTAGATTCTTGGCTAAGTTTGATTATATTTATGGTAAGGCTACTAAGAAAAGATTTTTCTTTACCTTTATGACGTCACCATTTTGGTACAGTTTTCCTTGCTTGCCTCTGAAATTGAAACAATAGGAAGAAATTTTTTCCTTTTCATTTTACCTAGGGCTGTTCATGAAATATTTTTATTTTTTATTTTATAATTAATGCTTTCTCTTTGCTAAGGGAAAAAGAGAAAAGTTTGTGTGAATACCAAGTGTTGATTTTTTCCATCACTTCTGGAATCACCTGATTCTCTTTTGGTGGGTTTGACAGCTGGTTTGGTTACTGAAATTTTGGTTTAACTTTCCAAATAACTGGGAGATAAAACTAGTTTTATCAACCTGAAAATAAAAGATTGGATCCATGTGGGAGCATGCTTACTGTGCAGGCAATTTAATATAGGTGATTACAGATGATGTGCTTGATTAAAACATTTGCTGGAAAATACCACACACAGGGGTACAGCAGATCTTTCTGGCAGTTTTTGCAAAGATGAAAGTCTGACTACAAGTAGGGAATTGCACTCAGCACAACAGCATGTAGATACTCAACCACCAGTGGAATAGTTATCAGTTTATTTTACAAATGTGTTCCAAGTGATTCGTGTTGAATCTTATTAACATCTTTCTAATCTTTATGTTAACAATGCATCTTTTAGGCTGTTTGCAAGAACATATGTAACTGCTGGTATAGTTTAATGCATCTGTAACCCTTCATTGGGTGTCTTTGGATTTTATAGCTGCCTTCTTATGTACATGTACTGGGAATCAGTTTATTTTACTTCAGAGAGCTTCATCTGAAATATCTGATTCGTTTTGAGAGAGTAATTGTGTTTGTATGGGGGAGGAGAAGGGGAGAGATGGGGAGTGTTCCTAAGCATTGCAAGTAACTTCTTTTGAGTACGTAATGCAATATTTTTTTTTAATTAAAGTTTCCTCATCCCGTTCTATACAACAAGTAGGAATGCCTTCAGTATGTCATATTGAACATGGGAACTTTGACCTGAACAGGACTGTAATCTCATTCTCTTTCTATCTGAAACAGGAGTCAAATGAAAAATTGCATCTTAATTATTAGTATTGGAATTAAATAGTAGTTATTTGTTTTATGCAAATAATATTTTTAGGCTATTATGTGTCTGTGTTCCTGTCAAGGCTTTTGCAGAAGTAAGAAAAAAAGTTGGAACAAAGTTAGATCTACTCTAGGCCAGTTGAACTATACTTCATTATGTTGAGAGTCCTCAAGTAACCGGCTTCCCTAGAATAGCTTTATTTCTAAAGTAGATCAGGCATTTGAAATCTGTAGCTAATTTGCAGAGAATAATCTGCCATTGCATTTAAGAACAAATTGTGACAATTCATTATTCACTTTAAGAATGAATTGTCTTTGTCTCTGTACTGACCTGGAAAGTCTGCTGCCTCCAGAGTTGTCTGAATACTTAGCCTCTTTGTACAACTACACAGGTTAGGTAAAGTCTGGCCCTTATGCTGTCTGTGATAGGAAGGAAAACATGGTGGAAACTTAATTTGTCTTTGAAAATAGTCCCCACCAAGGGAGTTCAGCTTCTGAGAGGGAGGTTGTTCCAAAACATGCATTTTTAAACAATGAAAAAATGCCATTAAAATTGGGTAGTGTGCATGTCCTTACACTCATCTTTTATGGTTGCTTAATTGCACAGATCTAGTTCTTGTTACTGTAACAAGATGCCCATAAGTTGGAAACAGCACTGTTGGCTACAGACAAATTGCATTATACGCAAAATAAACTGAACTTTCTCTCTCAGTTCCTTTCAGATCAGGGGTGTCAGACTCATTTGACCCTGTGAGCTGAATCTGGACCACAGGGCTTCCCATGAGCAGTGTTAGTGGTGCTGAGCACTATATCTGTTAAAGCCAGTGTTTCAACGTGGTTCTAACCATAGTTAATGGTTCTGCTTTCTGCCCCACTCTTTCCCTGCTGCCAACTAAAAAACCCTGTTTTGGTCGTGGATTAGTGGCATAACTTCCCATGGGTTTTGGAGCCATGCTGAAACAGTGGTTCCAGCATCCACAGGGATTAACACTACTACTGCAGGAGCTCCAGCTGGTGCAGCAGTGAATCTAGTCTTCAGAGGTGGGTTGTCCAACCCACAAAGCCCAGTGGACCAGACGACTCACCTCTAGGGGCTGTATCTGGCCCATGGGCTGTATATCTGACAACCCTGGTTTACTCTTTTAAGTAGGAACGTATAGAATTTGGGGTGGCTTCCCCCCGATCTCATGATCCAAGCACAGTGCTGGTCACCATTTTTGCAGCAGAGTGGAGTGAGGCACATGCTAGCCCCCCCCATTGACTGCAGGGCCCTAGAAGTCCTGCCTCTCCCCAGAGATTGACAGATGCCCATCTGTCAATCTCCAGGGGGTGTTGGGGCAGGACTTCTGGGGCCTCTTGGCTGCAGGCATTGGGGGGG
>NW_017728909.1:43426901-43429688 GCF_001723895.1 Crocodylus porosus
TGGGGGGGTGGGGGGGAACTGGGTGCTGTTTTCCACCATGCAGATTCCACCCCCTCCTTCCTCTGTGCTTCAGGATGCCAGGGCTTCCTGCCCTTTTGTTTTTCCAGTGTTCTTTCCCCTCTCCCCCACCCCCCACTTGCTGCCGCTTTTGCATTTTTTGCAGGGACCTACCAATTTCATGTATTCTATGGAAATAGCAAATTTGGTAGGTCCCTAGTCATGTCAATAAACAAATAAGTAAAGGATGTTTTTAAATGGGCGGTCTTGATGCTGGGCCTGATTTCCAGTGCCTTCAGGCTGCTCAGTTCAGAACTCAGTTCCTTTCTTCTCACCTCCCACACTAGAAATTCCTCCAGCACAAGTAGGAATCCCATCTCCTGCTTGAAAAGCACTATGCGCTAATCCACCTTGGAGCCTCTGTTGACACATTAGTTTTGGAGGAGGAGGATCTGTGACTTGAGTGCCATACGCTCTGGTTCTAGTGGAATGTTAGACAACTCCTTAGGGAGCTGTTGCAAACAGCACATGTGGAATTTAACTACTAGAACCAACTAGAAAGGAAATATAAATTCTTATTTGTCATCCTCTTTAAGTCAAATTACTCATTTGAAGCAGATAGTAGCATTTGGTTTTGGACAGAGGGGATTTTGAAGTGGTTCTGAAATTTTGCAAAGTGCTGAGATCAAACATTGATTGATTAATATTACCTGTCCAAACTGTTTTTTTTTTTTTATATACTTCTAAAGATGTCAAAAGTACCAGGATAATCGCTTGGGGCTATAAAGGACTTGTGGGGAGGCGGGGTTTAGTTATTCAATGATAATGTGTTAACTTCTAAACTCAAAAAATATATATATATCAGTAGTGCCTACAGGCTTCAGTACAGGGATTATGTGGTTATCTTTCTTAAGCCTCTGTCTTCTTGTGAGGGCAGAGTTTTAATTGTTGGAGACCTTATATTGCAGTTATTAGTACAAAAATGTTCAGTAATCTTGGCTCTTGTTTTTTTGGGTGGGTATTCAGTTGCGTACTTTGTGAACTTCTTTGTGAAGTTTTTGGTGCTGTACTTCATCACCATTTCCCCTTCTTTCAATGCTGTGGTCCTTACCATTGGTGTTCTGGCACCTGCATCACTTATTTTCCGGAAGTTGTTGGTTTCTGGTTTCCTAAGTTCTTAAGAAGGACAGAGGCTCAGTTGCTTCAAGCCCTGTCTATGCAGCAAAATAACATCGGAAACAGACTAACAAATGTTTCAGTATCAGTCCCCAAGTTCAGGGATGTCTGATACTCAGTGTAACACCCAGAAAGGTACTGAGATAATGAGCAGTGCTTCCAGGCCCCTCTTCAGGTACCTCAGTTTTGGGAGGCTATTGTGAGATTGGCAAGAGTTGACTTGAAAGCTGTACATTCAGAACACAGCTATTGGCTTGTCACAAAACCCCAGGGTTTTAGGGGGAGGTCATTTTGTACCTCTGGAAGCTTTTGCCCTTTCACTGTCCTTTCTTTCTTCCTCCTCCCCGCATCCCCTCCCCCTTGAGGCATTGCCTAGATCAGAGGTTCCCAAACTCTTTCTTGTTGAGTACCCTCTTTCAGATTTACCAGCTGCCCATGTACCTCTATGGCATATGTTTTTATATTTTAACCCATTAAATGTCAATTATCATTATAATGTAAATAAAGTCTACCATTACACAATTTCTCCTGTGTACCCCTCAGAGATTTCTTGTTCCCCAGGGGTACACGTACCATGGTATGGGAACCTCTGCCCTGGATGATCCCAGATGTGTGGGGAAGGACAGCAGACTGGGGATAAGATAAATGAAGGTTGCTGCGTGGGTTGGAAGCTCGAGTCCGAAAAAGCAGCCAAGTTTTGGTTATCTTGTTTAGGGATCTGAGATCTAGGTTTGAAAATCCTTGTGGAATTATACCTCTTAAACAGCTGAAATAGACAAATAGCTTTGCTCCATTAAATGTTAACCACAGTTGTCTCCTATAGTAATTTAATCTTTTACATTTCCCAAAAGGTGGAAGAGAAGCTGAAAACATGACTGGATTTCAGGAAATATTTAGATGTAAATCAACCTGATTTAAATTTGTTGGAATTATAGGTACATGTTCTTTGAGGACTTGTATGTTGATTATATAAAACACTGTACATTTGTATCCCAACCCCCATGTGAAGAATGCTCTGAGTACAGGATATAACATACGGGAACTAAATTTGCATTGTTGTGAAAGTTGCTGGGGGGAGGGAAAGGAGGTCATAAGTAGAGAAAATATATACACAGTTCTCACTGTGTCTGTAGTCTGCAAACAGAAGTGAAAGCAGCAATGACAGATAAGCTGATGGGGATTTAGATTTTAGGTCTAGCATTTCTAGTCTGGTGTTTAGAGAAAAATGTATCCATTTTGGAATACTTCTGATCATATCACAGGAAGAATGATTTTTGAGGTTGTGAGTAATTAGACTCTGTATAGCATGGAACTGGGTTATTTTGTTTGACAGCTAAGTCTTTGAGAGAGTACATTATTGATTTTATTGTGAATTTTTGACTTGTAGAATGCAGTCATCCTATAGTTTGTTGGAAGGGTGCTTGATGGGGTGATAATATGGAGGCTACTACTTTAAGTATAAAGCTTTTTTCTTTGTTTTTTCCTTCTTAACGCACTGGGGCCATGGCCCATGCAGCCCACTGAGTCCCCAAACCTTGCAGGGCTCTATCTTGGCTTCAGCCTCTCATGACATAAAATAACTCCCTCAGGAACTCCACCCTGTGGCCTCCAACC
>NW_017728909.1:43429788-43452296 GCF_001723895.1 Crocodylus porosus
CCCCCAATCAGCCACATCTAAACCTCCAGTCTTTTGAGTCACCAGGTCTAGCAGCTTCCAGTTCTTTCCTTGCTGGCTCCCTCCAGCTTCCCTGAATACCTGGATAACTGGATCCCTTGCCTTAGCAGTTTGGACTTTCAGGAGATTTTCCCTCTCTGTAGCTCAGGGCCTAGCTTGACTTTTGAGGTAGACTTTAAGTATAGTAGTGCTCCACTCCTTTCCAGTCACCTGGCTTCTGACTGACCCAGGAATTTCTGTTTAGCCCATTACTCCTCCCAGTTGTCCTTCATCTGCTTCTTGGCTATGTACTTGTCAAAGCACTGCCTCTGTATCTTACTGCATGCCATCTTACCCCATATGAATGTAGCTCTTCTATACATCTTCCCTAGTGCTTCATGCTTCTCTGCAGCTGGCCCTTGCTCAGCTGCCTACACCATATTGCAGCCCTCTGATGCTGCTGTCCTGCTCTCTAAGTGGCAGGGCATTAGGGGACCTGGCTACAGTAGCATAATTTCAGGCATTAGAACAGGGGTGGGCAAAATACGGCCTGCCGCCTGCGAGGCCATTCTATCTGGCCTGTGAGGCCCCTTAAAAAAATGTAGAAAATTAATATTTCTCTGCCCTTGGTTCCTGACAAAAATGACAGGAACCAAGGGCAGTAGGACCCAGGGGAAGCCTGATAGGCTCCCACAACAGCAGCCCTGCCCAGCCCTGCCCTTCAGCTGAAAGCCCCAGCCAGTGGGTTTCTGGGCTGGGAGCACATGGCTGCCCCAGCATGGGGAAGCTCAGGTAAGTGGGGGAAGATGTGACTCGGCAGGGAATAAATGGGGGAGGGGGAAGTGGCCCCTCCCTGCCCATGCTCGGTGCCCCACGCTGCAGCTGCTTGCAACCCACATGGGGCTGCCTGTGCCTGCTCTGGACAGCCCCATGCAGGCTGCGAGCACCTGCAGCGTGGGGCATGGGCTGTGGGGTGGGGTAGGGGCTGCTTCCCCCCCACGCTCAGCTTTTCCTTGGGTTCCTTCCCTGTGCGGAGAAGAACAGCCCCTTGCCTGCCCTATGGCTGGTGCCCCATGCTGCAGGTGCTTGCAGCCTGCACGGGGCTGTCCGGAGCAGGCATGTGCAGCCCCAGGCCGGCTGTGAGCGGCTGCAGCGTGGGGTGCCAGGCATGGGGAGGAGAGGGGCTGCTTTCCCCACTCCACTGTGCTCAGCACCACCTTGTAATCTGGCCCCACTGGCAGTGGGGCAGGTTACAAGCTGGTGCTGATCATGGGGAAAAGTGGCCCTTCACCTGCCCCATGCCTGGCGCCCCACACTGTAGCTGCTCACAGTCCACATGAGGCTGCAGGTGCCTGCTCCAGACTACCCTGCATAAGCTGTGAGCAGCTGCAGCAGGGAGCGCTGGCCATGGTGTGGGTGGGTGGGGCAGTTTTCCCCCTGCTCAACACCAGCTTCTTCCGTGCTGGCGAGCAGGAGGTTGGGGCTGAGTGCTGCCCCATGCCTGTACTGCAGGGCTGGGAGGCACTGGGTGTGAGCAGGCAGGGAGCCAGCGGGAGCATGGGGACTGCACCAGTGCCCCGGGGCCAGTGTCAGTGGGGCCCACAGCAGGGTGGCAGGAGTGCAGGGTCCCAGCTGGCAGGGGCTCTGTGGAGCCTGGCCAGCTCCCCCCTCCCTGCTGGTGCAGCCCAGCCCAGCTGCACAGACCCTTGCCAGCCTGTGCCCCTCTTTGGGCCTCACCAGTGCTGGCCCTGGGACACTGGTCCCAAGACATTGGGACATTGGTCCCAAGATGGTGACCAGGGGGTGGGGCGCCTGCCAAAATTGGGTAAGTGGTCCTCCACCCAAAATAATTGCCCACCCTTGCATTAGAAAGTTCTTCTTTTTTCCAACATGACCCTTGTGTACCTAGTATTAAACTTGCTCTGAAAGAAGAAGGGAGAACATAAAAATAGGGCAAGATTTAGGAAGGCAAAATAGATTTAAGAATTACAAAAAAAACTTCCTAATCCTTCCCTCCCTCAGCCTGTCTGTACTCCCTATCCCAGTGGTTCTTAACCTTTTCAGATGTGAGGTGTCCCTCCATTATTTTTTGGAGTTTTGTGGCACCCGTTAAAAAATTCTTACAGTGATTACTTTTTGTACCCTGTGACATTCTCAAAAGGATTTTGTGGGGGTGACAAGGTAGTATCATCACAGGAAGAATTGCATAGTAGTGGGCCAGGCACCTCTAAGCGCATGGCAGGGACTTCTCTGCAGGGCAGGATTAGGGAGCTTGGGGGTGGGTCATTAGATCCCTGAAGGAGGCAGCAGTTCCTGCAGGAGACAGCCAGTGTAACCTACTTCTGTTTGGGGGATGTGGAGGCTGGTGCCAGGTGAAAGTAGCAGAGGCAGGACCCTCCTGTGCCCTGCTCTTTCCCATCTGCTTCCTCCCCTACCCCTGGGCTTTACATTTTTGGCAGGTGTGCCACAAAATTAGGCCCCCATGCTCCCTGAATGCCCCATTGAACTTCCTCTGTGCCCAATCTGCTGCTCTGCATTCTGCTCCCTGCCCAATCTCCTGCTGTGGTGCTTGTCCTCGTGCTGGTCTGCTGCTTGCTACACACAGAGGTTGCCCATGCCACTTACGTCACTCATGCCCCAGGTTTGCCAGACTTGTTTTAAGTAATGATTGGTAGCAGGCTCACTGAAAGGAAGTATGGAGGTGGATGAGAGCTGCGTTTTTAAACTTCCTTTTGTTCCCTCTCCTATATGTGAAAATTTTTGGCCAAGATGCAGGGAAAAGAGAAACTAATGATGCAGTCTTTTGTGTTAAACACGTATATACTCCCTAGCTTCAGTGGCAGTGGTCAGGTGGATGTTTAGCCATGCAACTTAATGTTTGGATTTGGCTTTCTGGACCAAGTGTTTAACATGGGAAATCTCAGGAAAAAGTACAGTCTTCCCTTTTAAGAAGACTTTAAACATTTTTTTTTCCTTTTGTGTTTTTTGTTTCTGATGTGTCAAGTAGTGCATGCAGTCTGTGAATTTGGCTGGCATACACTTTGGTTCGATTTTTGGAGTATGCAGTTTTCTTTCCCTTTAACTGCTTTACCCACTTCACTGTTTGTTCTGTGTTACTACATTTTTGGACCCTTGCTTGCAGGAGATGGTGGTAGGAATTTAAAATTTAACCAAGCATCCGCTAGGCAGTCAAAGTGAGAGCTGGAGCCCTGCACAGCTAATATCCTGAGTGGAATCTTAGCACTGTTTCCCTCCCCTTCACTCTTGTGGTGAGTGGGAGGCAGGCTTCTCACTGGAGTATTTTGTGTTTGTGTCTAGCTAGTAGATTATCTAGCTGAATTATTCAAGCCTTGCATAAATTAGAATAAAATAAGTCAAAATGCTATAGAAACAAAGATTATTTTTAGATTGTTAACCAAGAGTGTTAGTGGAGAGAGACTTAAACTCCCTTGACACATCTGTGTAGCTTTTTAAGTTTTCAGTAACAAGCATGTGGGGATAACAGCCTGAGGTTTTGTGGGGGGGGTTTTCTCCCCCTCCCTTTTACTTCCTTCTCTCCTATCTGTAATAGTAGACTCGGTTTATGAAGGGTATAAGCATCACTGTTTCAGAATATTTGTCCTAAAGAATAAAGCCTTTAGTGGTTCAGAAATATGAAGCAATTTTTCAGCATTTTGATAAACCATCATCAATATGGGTTCTTAGTAGGACTCCAAATTGTTATGTTTTAGACTGTAAAATATGTCAGCTGTATTTCTCCCCCATCAGATTTCAGTGATTTTAGGCACACATTACATCAAATTATATATGCTTCTTTCCTACCTCCTTTTCTTAAATATTACCATGGATCTGTGTGTGTATCTAAGTGTATCCACTGCATATTATTTGAATATGAACTACTGGTGGAAATAGGAGGGAGGAAATACTGAATTTTGAATGAAGGCTGTTAGTGAAGAAATGGGGAAGATGACTTGTTCTTTCAGTATGTTTTGATAAAAGGGAGATGACAGTAACGAAAGCATAATACTGTTTACTCAACTTCCATTTTGATAATGTTGCAGTAGGACTGCAAGGTTTTATTTCCTCAGCAGATAGCGCAAGAAGTCAGGAAACTAAAAAGAAATAAACAAGGTTATAACATAATCTTAAAAAACAAGTCCTAAAATATTACATATGCACATCTGAAGCACTGAAGTAGTTTGATGTGAGGGAGAAACTTGAGTCCTGTTATTGTAATGTTATTGGAACCGTGGTTTATTTTTTGATCTTTTCCTCAGCAACCTCTTGTTCTTGATGAAATAAATTACTTTATATTATATACAGGTTTCCTTAATCATTTGACTTTCACTTGTGACTCTGTGTGTGATTGCATTTTTCTATCATGTCTTTTCCCTTTTTAGACCATACAGAAAATTCTGAATCTCCAGAAAGCATTGAAAATGCTTAAAAAGTAATAGTCCCCAAACTACCTAAATTCATTGCAAAAGAATAACTTCTGTAGCTCTTATTTTTCATCTCAACTCTTATTGATTTATTTTTATACTTATTCCTCTTTTTAGTTGAGAGAAATAGCTTTACATCAAGGTGTTAAATTTTAAATTATTTTGATTTATTCTGTCATATGGATAGGGTGGGGTATAAATTTAATAAAGACATTTGGACATTGGGGAAGGAAGAGAAGTATCAGACCATGAGTAGGTAAAAACAAAGAAAGTATGCTTAAAGTTGAGTAGACATAGGACACTTGGTGAGTCACAATGTGAACATTCAAACAAATTTTAATATGTGAAGAGACAAAAACTAGAACAAAGATTTGGAGCAGAGGAGGAAATTAATCCTTCCAAATCTGCTGTGAACAACTAATCAGAATGGCACTGAACAAATAGTGATGAGAGATGGCTTGTTAACATGTGGCCAACATGTGGAAGTAAGAACTACATAGTGGATGCATCTATATGTGATGTTACATTGCTGTAGCAACATGCTCCCTCAGCATAGCACATTGCTGTGGAGGCGTAGCAGCTAAAAGTACAGTACAGGCTATTACTGTGCCTACATGTAGTACTTCCAAAAGGAAGCACTACACAGTGCAGTAACAATGGTGCCCCAGGGCCCGTGTAGATGCACCCACTGAAATGGAGGTAGTATAATCCTTTCTGTGCAAGGGCTGCATCCTGTTTAAAAAAAAATAAAGAATAGTATTATGTCTTTTCCCTAGCAACTGGAATCCATTAAGCTGCCGTGCAGCGTTCTATTTGGGTGGTTCGTATTCATTGTCATCTTTTGGTTGGTAGATTTATTTTATTTTATTTTATTTTTTTTCAATCTGAAGTTCTTTTGGGAAACCAGAGTGGAAGAAGGTGGAGATGCTGAAGAGAAAGGAGCTTTTCTTCCACTTCTTCCTTTCCTTTCAGTCTCAAAGTCTCCTTGTCACTATAGAAGTAGATGTCTATTACTCCATTCTTCCTTGTGCCTCAGTCCCAATTGCATGGCCGGTACTGTTGCTTGCAGTTTCAGTGAAGCAGCCTTTTTGGAAACCATTGGTTCATAGGTCTTGGATTTTAGGATGCCTTCTGTTTTTCCTTTTCCATGCTGTTAACTCAAAGAGTCTATCATCCTAACTCCCTAGTGTGACATGAAAGTAAAACATGCTTTAAATGTATTTGACCCACTATTCACAAAGCTGCTCCTTGGACTGTGCCCATTACCTCTTATCCTAATGTTAACTAGGGGTTTTTGAAGCACACGCTGTTCCAATCTTACAGAACCTACAGGCTCTGCTTTCAAGTTCAGAAGGGGCATATGTAGTATGTGGCCTCTGTTTTGTTTTTAAATCTATAATCCAAGACCTTTTTGCAGTTTCCCAGATTTCTTTACTTGGTGTGGTTATTGCTCTCTTAGTTTTGTTTGAGATTGAAACAGGCAGTGCAATGGTTTTTGGTTCCTTTCTTGTTTGGTCACTTGAACTGTTATAAATGACCTCCAGGCATTTGTAACTAGAGATTACTGTGACATTTGTAGGAGGAGGGTGACAGCGGTGAGAACAAAAGGTAAACAGGCAGTATCTAAGTAATACCTGCAACTACTCTTAATTTGTTTCTAAAAAAAAAACAAAAAAAGCCTGAATGTGTTTCAAGCTGAAAGTGGTCTGTTTTTAAAAAGATCTAATTATAAAATGTAGACAATATAATGCTTAAACCCTGCTAAAAGAAAGTAACTAATTGCTTCAATAGTTGAAGTAATGTTTTTCCTTAAAATTTGTACTGCAACTGTGATGCATTGCAGACAGATTTGTTTTTCTGTGGATAATGTCAAATCTACTGAGAAAATAAGGATTTCTTCAAATACGCGTTTTAAAAACTGCACATTTAAAATTAGCTAGCTTGCAAATAAGCTTGCTTATTTGAATACCTGCACTATCTGCTGCAGATGGTTACATAGTTTAAGGTGTGGTTTCCTGGTTGCTCACTGTAGTAAATGTCAAATATAATGAGAGCAGTTTTGTTCTGTGATGCCAAAACACATTAAATAGTTTAAGGAAACAACATGCATAGAATGAAAACGGAATTTCTGTATGAAAAGAGCTGTGCTGTATCAGCTATAATTTTCAAATCATATTTTTCCCATATTTAGAACATTGCTAAGCAAAGTGATTATTAAGCATGATTTTCAGCTCTTTATTGCTTGTTGACTTATGCCCTTAACAGTCCCATTGTGCCGTTTTTTTGTTTTGTTTTTATTTTGACTAACACATATATTGAATGAACAAGAATTTTATTTTTATTGGTCAAACTTCCAGAGTTATTTCTAGCCTGTATCTCAGAAGGGAGTCCATTTAAGATTAACCTTTATTGCATAAGTGAAGCACAGATAGCGTCAATGTATGCCGTTATGAGGATTGAATGCATGGATATTGTCGAGCATAATACTAAATATTTTAAGTGATACTTTTAAAGAATGTTAGTAGCATATGCCCTCCTTTGCACTCTTTGGGTGTTGTAAGAAGGAAAGTAAGGTTATTGCAAATGGGAATTGGCAGTGAAGGGCATTGCTTTTTTCCTTGGTAAACACTGCACTTCCTAATAGGCTGTCAGAGCAGGAAATAGTAACCAGTTATGACTAATGTCTCCTTGTAGGATATTTTAGCATTATAATAAACAAATCCAGGGCAGATTTCTTGCATTGTACTTTTTCTTGCAAGTAACACAGTATTTGATATAAAGGATAGCCATTTCTATGCTCTTTATTGTATTGTAGTGTTGCAAAAACTGTCATTACGGAGGGGGAAAAAATCATCTCTTCATAGAAGCTTACATTTCAAGTGTTTCAGTTGGTAACTGTTGTTTTACTGTCGAATTACCATAGTTTTACTATTACCATAGTTTTACTTGTTTTTATTCAGATGAGAAATGCATTAACGTCATAATTTTTAAGAAAACTGTGTAGTGAAGAGTGGACAAAAGCATTAGTCCCTTTTTCTTCCTTGTATCCTATTATATGAAGAGAGATCAGGGTTGATGTCTGATGCAAGTTAATCTATGGAAAACAAGTTCAAGGCTCTCCACACCGTTCTTCCTGCCGTAGGAATGCAGATATGGTAGGGGTGTGAAGGAGAGCACTTGTTTTCCATTGTAGGTAGTGAGGGTGTGTGATTTCATGTTGGCCCTAGATAACTCAGTGATTTACCAATCCCAGCTAAGGCAGGTCCAAGAAAACATAAGTGGCATAAGAAGTAGGAAGGCTACAATACAGTGTTGCCCTTGGTGTCCTGGGTTGGGTGGTCATGGTTTCGTTCACCCGTTTACATTTCTTTAACTATTTTATGACGATGCTCTCAATACAAATTGTATGTGTAAAAATAAATAAAAAAATAAAAATAAATTGCTGCTTAGCCTCTTGCTGGCTCAGATCAAGTGTAGACCTATGCTTGCCTGGCAAGGGAAACACTGTAACCACTGAGGCAGTCTTCCTAGTTGCACCTAGGGAAGACTGCTCTCCTGGCATGGGGCTAGTACCTGCCAAGGCAGGGGCAGGCAATTATTTTGGGCGGTGGCCCGCTTAGCAAGTTGTGGGAAGCTGTTGAGGGCCACATGTGTAGCCCCAGTCCTTGACAGGTGCCCTGCCCCCTGGTCACCATCTTGGGACCAGTGTTCCAGGGCGAGCACTGCTGGGGCCCAGAGTAGGGCACAAGCTGGCAGGGGTCTATGGAGCTGCACTGCACCACCAGGGTGAAGAGGGAGCTAGCTTGGCTCCAGAGAGCCCCTGCTCGCCCTGGAATATGGGTGTGGGCTCTGCTCCCACACCTGATTGATCCCAGTGCCCCCCCAGCCCCATGGTATAGGTGGGGGGTGACATGCAGCCCCAACCTCTTACCCCCCCAGCAGGAAAGGAGCTAGTGCTGAGAGCAGGGGAAAGGCAGCCCCTCATCCACCCTGTGGCCAGCGCGCTCTGCTGCAGCCGCTGGCAGCCCATGTGGGGCTGTCCGGAGCAGGCACAGGGAGCCCCACGGGGCTGCAAATGGCTGCAGTGTGGGGTGCCGGCCACAGGGCAGGGGAGAGGCCACTTTTCTCCCATATTCAGCACCAGTTTGTAACCCACCCCTGCTGCGAGCCTGGAGCTGGCATGGGGGTGTGTTACAAACTGGTGCTTAGCAAGAGGGAAATGCGGCCCCTCCCCCGCCCTGTACTTCAGCCACTTGCTGTTCTTTGACAGGAATGAAGGACAGATAAATTTTAATTTTCTAAATTTTTTAGGGGCCCCATGGGCCAGATAAAATCGCCTTGCAGGTTGGATGTGGCCTGCGGGCAGCTGTATTTTGCTTGGTCCCCCCCCCGGTGCCATGGTAGTTTATAGTAAACTTCCTACTTAGCTGCTGAAGTGGGAAGGTCTTAGTTTTATGCCCGCTTTATGGAAAGGGGAGACTCCTCCCTAGCTTGCTCCTGTGGTCATATGGCTGAGGGCAAGCAAAACTTGGGGACATTCAAACCTCAAACCTCTTGCTGGGATCAGGTGACCCCAACACCTGACTTGTGAAGAAGTTCTTCTTTATGTCTAGCCTGAAGCAATCCTCAATCATCTTTTGCCCATTATTTCTAACCCTCCCCTAGGGGACTTTGGAAAAGAGATGCTACCCCCAGGCCCTGATGTATACCCTTGATATATTTATAGGCTGCCACCAAATCTCCTATGAGTCTTCTCTTCTCCAGGCTGAACAGTCCCAAGTCTTTCAGTGCAGAGGGGCTGGATCCAGTGATCTGTAAGGTCCCTTCCAGCCCCTAACAACTATGAAACTATAAGTACTTACATATTCCTGTTGAACAATTCTAAGATCCGGCTTTCGCTTGCCATCTGAATAACCAAAATCTTTATCCAAGTTGTCACTATTTTAACCATATCAAGGTCAAAGGGAGAAGTTGCAGTAGTTTACTGAAGCTGCTCCACTTCAAGTCCCTTCAGTAAACTTCCACTACAAGCCTTTTCCTGGGTTTTTAGCCTGATCATATCTGCCTCCTTTCTGAATTTCATTCTCCCTTTTTCCTGCCTCCACTTCATTTCCACATCAAACATAATTGTCTTGTTTTGTCCATCTCTATTAATGGCTCTTCACATCTTAATCCCATTCTATTGGGTTTATCTGAGCATAACCAAGTTTTAGCATGTGGTATTTTAATTATTTGAATTTATTTTTTGGTTTTGAAAATACAGGATTTTTGTTCTCCAGTATAGCAATCCATTTCCTATGAGTTTGGCCTGGATATTTACCTTCATATTTTCATCCATCTGCCACTCCCTCCCTCTCTAACACTGATAGCACAGACTGTGGGAGTCAGACCAGTAGACAGTCATGAAAAAAAACACTTTTTCTGTTTCTTTTGGCATGTCATCCTCTAAAGATACCCAAGTAAGCACATAGGCTGCTTACAGACATACCTCTCCCTCCCCCGTCCCAAAAGGGCATTTACTTTAAACTTGGCGTGTCCCCACGCTGAGCCCAGCATGTGCCTAGGAGAGGTATTGCGCTAGTTTGACCCAGCTCGGTCAATGAGTCTGTATAGATTGGGTGAGTCAGTGGGGCTCTTTTGGCACTTTTATCTAATACCTGATAAAAGTGGGGCTCTTGGTGCTTTTAGATAAAAGCTCCAAAAGCCCTGTAGAAGCACATGATTTATACAGATGCTGTGGAGTTGGGTTGAACTAATGTGCTGCCTCTTTTGGTAAAGTCCTGGGTTTTTTCATTTGTTTTTGGTTTTATTTGCTTTTTCCCCCCACGTCTGTCGTCTTCAGCCACACAAACCTGTTTTCAGCAGCATAGGAGTATCAGAAGAAAAAGTAATTAGATGTGTAAACTTTGAATCAACCCAAATCCAGCCTTTATGTTTTCCTTTGCCGCATCTGCATATGTGTATACACGCACAGCTGTTTTATCATTTTAGTTTAATGACTAGGGACAGAAATTACACACAAACAGTAAAAGTGATCAGAAACCAGCTCAAATTGGTAGTACAACAGAAGTTCAGTCCACATAAATTGCTTTCAAAATGGCTGAAAACAGTTTAAGATAAACCTGGATGGCTGTAGTACCAGACTTAACTGATTTAGGTGAAATTGATTTATTGGACTTTGTCCCAGATCAGTGTGGGAGAACCAGATTTAATGCTGGAAGCTGGATTGCAATTTGTCCTAAAGAACTGGAGATTCACTTCTGCGTAGTAATTCTTGTTGGCTGTGCAAGAAGTTCATTAATATCCTTTTGTTCTGATTTTGTTTGTTGTTAGGTTGTTGTTAGTTTTTGTTCTTTTTTTTTTAAATGAAACAGTTGTATTTCCACTTCCTAGCGTTACACTGATTCTAGGTGCTATGTAACAAGTGTTTTGAAGATAAGAGATTGTTTATTTACTTCATTTTACTGCATACTTGTGAAATTTTATGTATCCTCATCTTCATTTTCTCCCCTGTATAGTTAGCTAGTCAATTGTCTTATCTGTGTGGGTATTTTATGTGTCAACATGCAAAACTAAGACAAGTTGAATAGTTAAGAAAAGACCAATTTATGTTGCAGGGAGATGTCCATGTCAGATTTTCATTGTAAACTTTAATGTAGTGATCTTACCTTAATATGAAATGTCAAGGAAAATACAAATGAAATCTTTCAAAATTGCTTCTCAGAGCAGTTAAAAAGTTATATCTTAGAATAATTTGTTCTTATCAAAAGAGACTTCTGGTGGATATCTTTCAGTTGATACTTTATAATTTCATAGATTTTGTAGACAGTAGGGGTGAAAGGGACCTCGGAAGATCATTGAGTTCAGCCCCCAACCCAAAGGGCAGGAAGTCAGCTGGGGTCATAGGATCCCAGCAAGATAAGCATCCAATTTACTCTTGAAGGTGTTCAATGTAGGTGCTTGAACCACCTCCGCTGGCAGGCTGTTCCAGACCTTGGGGACTCGGACAGTAAAGAAATTCTTCCTTATATCCAGCCTGAAACGGTCTTGCAGTAGTTTACGACCGTTCAACCTTGTCATCCTTTGGGGTACTCTGGTGAACAAACATTCCCCCAGATCCTTGTGGTCACCCCGATAAACTTATAGGTGGCCGTCAGATCACCCATAAGCCGGCACTTTTCCAGGCTAAAGAGCCCCATGGCTCTCAGCCTGTCATTGTAAAGTCTGTTTTCCTGACCTCTGATCATGCTCATGGCTCTCCTCTGGACTCTGTCAAGCTTCTCCACATCTTTTTTGAATTGTGGGGCCCAAAACTGGACACAGTTCTCCAGCTGCGGCCTCACCAAGGCTGAGTACAAGGGGAGAATGACATCCCGGGATTTGCTTGAGAAGTGTCTATGGATGCAAGCCAGCGTTTTGTTCGCTTTAGTAGCCGCAGCATCGCATTGCAGGCTCATGTTCATCTTGTGGTCAATGATGACCCCCAAGTCTCTTTCTTCTGTAGTGTTAGCCAGCGTAGCATAAGGGTGCTGCAGGTTTTTCTTCCCAAGGTGGAGAACCTTACATTTTTTTGATGTTAAACACCATCAGGTTCTCATCCGCCCATTTGCTAAGCCTGTCCAGGTCAGCCTGGATCGCCCTCTTGTCTTCAGGCGTGGATGCTTTGCCCCAAAGTTTGGTGTCATTGGTGAACTTGGCCAGTCTGCTCCTGACTCCAGTGTCCACATCATTAATGAAGATGTTGAACAATATGGGTCCAAGGATGGAGCCTTGGGGGATCCCACTGGTCACAGTGATGATGAGTGACTTCTGTCAGTTACTACACTCTGGGTCCAACCAGGGAGCCAATTTCCCAGCCAGCGGATCGTGGTGGACCCAAGGCCACAATTGGCCAGTTTCACCAAGAGGTGATCATGGGATACCAGATCAAAGGCATTTTTGAAGTCAAGATATATGACATCAATCTCTTCTCCCTTGTCCAGGTGATAGGTCACCTGGTCGTAGAAGGAAATGAGATTGGTCAAACAAGACCTACCTGCAACAAACCCATGCTGGCTATCCCTTAGGATGTTGGTGTCAGCCAGTCCATTAAGGATGGCCTCTTTAATAAACTTTTCCAAGATCTTCCCCAGGATAGAAGTTAGGCTGTTGGGCATATAGTTAGCCAGATCCATTTTCCTCCCTTTCTTGAAGATAGGCACCACATTGGCCTTCTTCCAGGCTTTGGTCACTACACCAGAGCCCCAGGAGTTTTCAAAGATCCATGTCAGAGGCTGGGCTATGATGCTCACCAGCTCCTTGAGTACCCTTGAGTATAATAATATTATAACAACAGAGACTGAATTTCTCTGAAGATGCTCCCGTAAAACCTGTTATAAGCAAAATTGTGTTTTCTGCACAAATTACATATGCTACTTTATTTTACAAAAATATACACAGTACTTTCTGAGCATGGGTGTTTTTTTCAGTTAAGGAGACCACATCCTGTAAATTTTATCTAAAGTTCTGAGCTTATATGTATTTTATGAATTTTTTTTCACACATACCGCTAGCCTGCAACTGCCTGAATTATGTTTATGTGATAGTTTTGGAAATCTTAGTTATTTTTGTCTGTCTGAAGTCCTTGTGAGAGTATTTCTGCAAGTACTCAGCAAGGTTAAACAAATTGATATTTTGGCAAAAAAATATTGAACATCCTTTTTTACCAGCTGATTTTCCAAAGGACTGATTGACTAATAAGCAAGTGTTCCTAGTTTTGTCTGTTTAAATATCACAAATTCTCTGGTTAAAAACCACAAATTCTGTGATTGATTGATTTATTTATTTTTTGTAACCCCCCCCATCTGCACTTTTCCATGATTAAATTGTAACCGCACTCTGCACACGCGCGCACACACCCACGTGCATGTGTATAGTGGTGTTTCATTTTAATTGTGAAAAAATGCAGATTTGGGGGCTCTAAAAATTAGAGAATTTGTGGTTGTTACATACATGTATCAATTGTGTTCAACTGATACATATATACATATATATTTACATGTCAAGCAGTTTGGAAGCAACAGTGTCTCAAATACCATCGTAACATAAATTCTAAATACCTATACATTGTGGCATTTGATTTTGGGTTTTTTATCATGGAAAATCAAAGCTCCCCCAGCTCCCTTCACTCAACAGGACGTGGGTCCAGCTGTATGCGTATGTGCACACATGCACATGATGCCTCTTGCAGGCTGAAACTCTGCCAGGCTGAAGGGGGAAACCCACCATTTCCATCATTTTTCTCCTTTGAAGGAGAAAATCCAGGTTTTATTGCATTTTTCTGTGGCTGTGAGAAGGGAGGAGAAAGTCCCCCCCCTCCCCGCCGGGCGCTCTGAAACTCACCGCATATGTGGGAAGGAATGACTGCTACAGAGGGATGCTGAGACAGGGAGAGCAGGTATGGCAGTTTTGGAGCTGCCTGAGCCTGCAAATCAGTGGGTGAAGGGGGCATGGCCAGAGACAGGCATGGGCTGCTTAAAAAGCAGCTGAAGACTCAGTTGGGGGTGTGGAGGGAGAGAGCCAAGTACCTGCAGGGAGATGCCGGCAGGAGACACTGGGAGTCCAAGCCCTGGGAGCAGAGGGACGCCAGGGAGGTGCAGCCCACTGGGACACCACCATGGACTGCAAGGGGAGACCCAGGAGACACGGCGGAAGGTGGCACCAAGGGGCTGCTGGCACTTTCGGACGGTGCGGTAGGTAGAGGGTCACAGATTGCCATGAAGCACAGTGAGGGATAAACTCCAGCTCAACCAGGAGCCTCTTCATAGAGATGAGCCAGGGAAACCACTGGCTGGTGGGACCCAGACAGCCTAGCCTCAGGTCAGATGGGGCTGAGGTGGGAAGCGGTGGGAAACCAAAGGAGGTCCCCCCAAGAGAGCTGGCAGAGGTCCGGCAGGGAGCTGCTGCACCTCCTGCACAACTGTTAAATAAAAGGGAGCCAAGAAGCCCCAAGCAAGATGAAGGGCCCCAGCAGGCAAGATCCCAGGGACCCATCAGTGGATGCTGACCTCTTTATGTTCATTGTATTCCTAAGTTTACGGTTAACCCAAGATTAGGGTATGTTTAGTTGCCAAGGCCACAGTCCATAGATGAAAGACGGCTTTTGGAAGACCAATGGCCAGAAAATCACTGACACTTGGAGGCGCGCGACACGGATGAGACTGGATCATTTGAGAGCAGGACCTGGGAGAGCAGAATCTGCCTTGGCTGTGAATGTGATAAGGGTGGGGTAAAGGGGGACGTTGGAGTCCCATGAAGAAACCCAGGTGTGAGATCCCATGGGCCACTTACTGGGAACTGTCTCCCAAGAAAAATAAAATATCTAAGGCATGGCAGGAAAGTAGGAGCAGCAACCAAAGCACACCGGTGGTGCCAAATCCAGATCTCAACCTCACGTTGCTGGGGTACCAGTCAAGAAGGGGCCAAAGCCCTACAACACCTACCAGTGACAACTTATTAGTGACAGTGGCAAGCACAAAACCTGGATCCTTGCTAGTAAGAGTAGATCATGTGTTAGTTTCATATTAGATTATGCAATTTGTCATGAAAATGTAGTGCAGTATTGGAATTTTTTTCCAAGTTTGTACTCAGCCATCACATTTACCATTTATTTATGTTCTCACAGGTACTAAAATATCTTTGACACAAGGCTATTACCTTTGTGTCCAACATTTGGATTAATAACTTAATCCGAGGTATAGTTTTACTTTGAAGATGGCTGAACCCCAAGCCCTGTGACTGATTTTTGTAATTTAGCTGAGTTCTGCAATTAATAAAATTTTTCTTGTGGGTCTTTTTCATGCCACTAGTCCAAGATGATGGTTTGGAGCAGTACTTCATTTGAGCGAAATGCAGCTTTGGCTTACTTGTTTTTAATATCTTGCTTGCTTTTTAATGAGTTTTGTAACATTCAGAACATCAGTTTAAAAAAGAGAAATTCGGGGAGAACCCAGCATTTAACAATAAAGTGTGAGTAGAAAATAGTGACTAGTTAAACCACCGTTTAACTTCCCATGCCCTTTTGGCCTGGAACACTTCCTTGCCATCCTCCCCTTTTTGGCATTCTTTGTTCACTTCATATGGATTTCTCTCACGTCCATCATGGGTCTGAATTGGCTGAGCAGCTGCCACTTGAGCAGTGACAACATGGAAGGTGTGTTTACATTGGAACAGTTGAGTCTGAACTGGGTGTTCCTGAGTGTGCCCCTCTTGCATGCGCCAAATGTGGGAATATGCCAGTAACACTGCCACCAGCTATGTTGGGCTGCTTTTGACATGTGGGTCAACACTGTACAAGAGAGCAGCTGCTGGGCATGAATGTCAAATAGCCTTACCAGAATATCAGTGTGTGAATGAGATGTGTGGAGGAATATCCCAGCACACATGCATGCACGCATGCACGCACGTCTGTGTGCACCATATAATATGTCTGTGTTATGACTATATTATATATGTTCTTTCTGAATATGCTTCCCCCCCCCCCCGCCCCCTCCAACACAATTGGCTTTATTACAGACCCTGAAAATTCTGGACCTTTTGCTGAGAATTTCTCACACATGGTTTCAGACAACTGAAACGGCCCTAAGAACAGGTGCAAAGGATTTATTTATTTTTTAAGAATCTGCTTCACTTGGAATTCCTTGTCAAAAGGGCACAGATTAATATGTCCTTTCCCTTTTTGAAGTAGGCCATGGTCAGGGCTGTAGCCCACTAGGTGGGAAGTAATTTGGTCAGCTCAGTTCCTGTTCTGGTTGAGGGGATAACTCTGTACCTTCTGTGTTACTACATCTGTCTTTCTCCTTGATCTTACAGCCTGCTTTCTCAGGCTACCTATTTTTTGAACTTCCTGTTCTCAGGTACTTTACCTCCCACAGTCTCTGAGGTACCTTTCCTGCTTTTGCATAGGGTAAAAGATCAAGTGATAAAAGGCCACCCTATTATAGCTCAACATTGTTTAAACGTAGGGTGCACTTTTTTTTGTTTTCTTCTATTGAATCCCAGCATCGGTGGGAATGGAGATGTGTGGTATTAGGCAACCAGCCTGACAGTTAACAGTCTGTACCCTGAGCATTGACTGATAATACTGCTGCTAACAAAAAAGGAGAAAAGGAAAAGCCGGTGCAATTAATAACCTAGAATCCTCTATATCAGGAGATTAGAAAATACAGTTTTTCTGAACATTCAGAAGTGAGATTAGAGGAGCAGCCCAGCTCTTGTGGCTGAGAAGAGAAAGGGGAATTTTGCATCTTCCTGATCCTAGGACACCAGGCCATCCAAGGATCATCCCTGCTTCTGGAAGTGGGTGAGATCTTTGGATTAACAATTTTAAAGCTCTGGGAGCAGGCTTCTTGGACAGCCTAATAGGCTGCAGCACTGCAGATGCAGAGCTTTAAGGAGCTTGTGTCTTTGTGGTCCTTTCTGCATTATGAGTAGGGGTGCACTGATAGATTTTGCGGCTGATACCAACGGCCAATTTTTAACAAGCCGTATTGGCCAACACCAATCTGATTCTGATATGCAGCCGGGCAGCATGGAGAGCAGTGTCTGGCTGCAAGTTTGTTGAGGGGGAGGGGGAGATCAAGGCCCTTGTGGTGAGGGAGGGGCTGGGGCAGGGCAGGTGCTGCAGAGTCGGGGCCTGATCCCAGCCCACACAGATTCTGGGGCACTGGCCCCCATGCTCTCCCAGGGGTGCTCAGCAGTGGGAGCTGCCCCCCCTCCATGTCCCCTAGATGAGGCTCGCAGCTCTGTCCTGCACCCCACTCTGCCTGGGCAGTGCCTGCCCTGCCCCACTCTGTCCCTCAACACTGAGGCCTCTATCCGTGTTCCCTCCCCCTTCCATGCTGTTTCTTTCGCAACAGACTGACCAGCCGGACCTGGCTGCTCTCCACACTGCCAGGCTGCGCTCCTGGCCTCCTGCATGTTGCACTGCAGCTGTGTGCATGCATGGGTCATTTATTGGTGTTATTATTAGCTCCATCAGTCAACAACAGCTGATTGGTGATATAGTCAGTATTTCTTATGTTGGTGCTGATCCGATATGGGACCGATGTATAGGGTGCACCTCTAATTTTGAGGGGGACATAGTGGGAGTGAGATACTAAATGAGTGCACCTACAGTTAAGGCTTCAAAAAACATCCAGGGTTTGAGAGAGAAACTTGGTTTAATATCTCTTGCCAAACATTTCCTAGTACCATTTAGGTTTGTTATTTGTTGTCCATCAAGGTAGCATTATTAATAGCAATTGCATCAGCAAGATGAGCTTTGAAGTAAAGTATACATTTATTGAAATCTCATTGGAGCGTTTAAGTATGTTACAAATTAATAGTCTTAAAATCAATCTTTCTTTCTTTCCCTCCAGTAAATTCTATTTACAGATCATTAAAAAGAATGCTGCCCTCTTATGCCCATTATATTTGATCTCTGACTGGATGTTTCTTTTTTCTGAAATGAGGAAGTAAGCAAATAATTTACTCGTTTATCACTTACTTTTTTGGTTTGGACTAGTAATCTATGCTTCATGCTGTAGTTGGGAAGAACTAAAGTTATCCTCAGAAAGGAAGAAGACGTATATTTTTAGGATGTAGGGTGGGGAAACAAAACTCAGTAAAATATTACTTTGCTATTTTGCTTGCTCTACTTCAGCAGTTGCAGCATATGGATAATTTTTTCTTTCCAAATCATGTCCTGTGACAATGAATCTAAGTGGATGGGATTTGATGTTGGTCAACAGGTGACTTCTTGAAGTACCTGTTCTCAGTGTCTGCATGATTCCTATACACCACTGAAGTGTTAGCTTCATTAATGTGAAAAATTTCAGATTTGTTGGGACTGTGTTTGTGTCAAGGAACAAAGACAAAATATTTATTAAAGGGTGCCTGTACAAACACAGAGGCTGCTCTGACGTGCTGTTACAGCATGTTGGAGCAGATTTGATTAACTGAGTCTGCTGAAGTGTGATAATTGCTGCACTGCAGCAGCCTCCCACGTCTCGTGTATCAGCATCCCCATGTTTCAAAAAGGTGTTGAGTTGCTTTAAGTAAAGCTTGCTGAATGAGCTTTAATGCAAGCACCCCGCTGCCATTTTGAAGTCTGGAGATGCTGATACACAAAGTGCTGCAGCACTTTAATTACAGCAGCTCTCTTGGATCCATGCTACTTCCCTTACCCCCCCCACCCCAGCACATGCAGAAGTGCCCAGAAATCCCTAGAACTTGCTTAATATTAGATATGGTGAAGCAGTAATTAATTTGGATGCGTTTCATTTGTAAAACTTATTCCTTAACTTTTGTGTGTTTAACTTTTTTTTTCCCTGACTGGAAATATGTCTTTTATCTTGCACGTTTAGAACCACAGTCTCTTTGGAAAAGAATGTTCTAATGTCAGATATGGCCTGTGGCCTGGATCGAGCCCATGGAGCCACGTCACCTAGCTTCTGGTGCTGCCCCAGAGTCTGTGTTGTGTTGTGCCCCTTGCACAGGGCCCAGGATGTGTGCTGCATGTGGTGGCCTGCTCCAGGATCTGTGCTATATGCAGCACCTACTCAAGCCAGTCCCATGCTGCCTCTGGGTGTTGCATGGCATATGGGTCCTGGACTGGGTGGAGCAGGTGCCATGTGGCGCAGCACAGGTGCTGCAAGTAGTATAGATCCTAAATGAGTAGAGGGGAAAAAGGGGCAGGCGCCATGTGTAGCATGGATCCTAGACCAGCAAGGGGAAGAGGGGAGGCTCTGCATGTGTCACGGATCCCAGACTGGCCAGGGCAGGCATCACATGTGGTGCAGATCCCTGTGTTGTGGATCTGACGGGGCAGGGAGAGGGGGATCCATGGATCCATTCTGGCCCCTGAGGCCAAGTGAGTTTGACGTCTCTGCACTAGTGTCTTCCTAATTCCTTTCAGATTAATACAACTGTTTGTAAAGATAATCATTTGTGTGCAAAATTGGCAGTGCATATATGCAACTTCATTAAATGAATGTGTGAATGGTTGCACATGCTTGCATGCAGTCTTTTCTTTTCCTTAATATTTAACCTGTGAAGTAAGTCAGAGTGCAGTAAATTTTAAACACACTTACTGGATTTTTGAAAAGCAGAAGAAAATAAGAAAAAATTAGGAAAACTTCACTGTCTGATATAGATATATTTTCTTTGTGAGGCAAGATTGTTTACTGTTGCATGACCAGTTTTTCCTGAAACTTAACTCTTACGCTTTCTTTGCATGTATCTATTAATACAATAGTCTAACCTAATCTGGATATTTTGGTGGACTGTTTGGTTAATAAAAGACATTTCTATTCAGTTTGCTTTCTGGTAAACTGTAAGTATGGTCATAAATCTCAGTAATTACATCTCCGTTGTCAGCATCATGATGTAATACTTTCCTATTGGTCTTGTGGGGGACTGTGTAATGCTTAGTCCATGGTAGCTTTTAGATTTGTTAAATTTCCTTTGATATAGCTGACCATTGGTTTTATTAGGATATTTATGATCCATAGTAGAAATGGGCAGGCTTGCTACTGAGTGTGCCAGTTTTCTTCTATCTGTAGGAATCATGTTTTATTCCAAGAACTTCCTTGTGGGGATTTGCAATACAGTTGCAGTTGATGCTGTTCATGCCTACATTTCCATTAGTGCACAGGAATAAATCAGTCATTAGTTTTGGTAAACTGAAGTGCTTGGGGTAATCTGAATTATCATCTTCCTAATTCCCCATAGTTTTCAAGTAATCTTCATATCAAATTTAAACTTTATGCTTTGCCTCCTGAAGCCAGCAAAACAGGAGAACAGTATGGGGAACCTCAAGCCAAAGTACAATTAAAATAGATTTTTTAAAATTACTGCTGTGAAATACAGTAAAATTAGCCTAGTTTTACAATGCAAGATCGCATAGTAAATTAGATTAATCTTTTTCATACAACTGAACTGTATTAACAGGACAGTCTCTTGCAGATCAAGGGAAGTGATTTATGTGCTCTGTTTGGCACTAGTGAGGCCTCACTTGGAGTACTGTGTCCAGTTTTGTGCACACTTCAAGAAAGATTTGGACAGACTGTAAGGAATCCAGCAGAGAGCGGCAAAAATAATTAGATGCCTGGAAAGCATGACTTGGAAGGAAAGGCTGAAAGACCTGGGGTTATTTAATTGGAGAAGAGAAGACTGAAGGGGAGATAAACCTTTAAATACCTGAAGGGAGAGGATGGAGATTAGCCTTTTCTCTGTGGCTGTAGGAAACAGGACTAGGAACAATAGATTCAAGCTGCCACAAAAGCAGTTTAGGTTGGAAGGAGGAACTTTCTGAGTATGAGGATGGTTAAGCATTTATTTGGAGGAGTTGTAGAATCTCCATCCCTAGAAATTTTGAAGAGCAGGTTAGATGGACACTCAACTGGGATGGTTTATGTTTCTCCCTTTGAGCAGGTGGATGGGCTAGATAACCCCATGAGGTCCCTTCCAGCCCTGCTTTCTTATGATCCTGTTGATCTAGATAGAGAAATTTTATTTTATTTCAAATCCTGTGAGAGATGATTTTTGACTTTTAACAGCAAAAATCATTCTGGTTAGAAAATCTGATGTATGTAACTCTTTTTGGTAACTAACTTAAGACATTTAGTAACTTTTTTTTACTTTTTTTCCATTTCCATTGTTCTCAAATGCCATCTAGCAGAAGTTTATAATTTGAATCTATGTCCGGCTTTGGTCAGAACAGCAAGCAATTAAGTTTATAGTAAATATGTATTTACATACTGTAAGTGTGATAAAGAGCCCTTCTGTTTTGCCATCTCTCTAATTCTGTTTTAGTTTTAGTGTTTATGAGAGAAACTTAATTTAAATTTTACTGACCACCCCTGTGAGCACGCTGCTAAGTTGTGTAAAATTCCTAAAACTAACAACTTTTGGTGATCTAATTAATAGATAAACTGTGACATGCTGTACTGTAGCATATATAACCTTCTGTTAAAGGAACAAGATTAAACTGCAGCTCAAGATTTTGCTTGTTTGATTTATGAACGAGTGGGGAGTAGATGGATACTTTTGTACCTTTTTCAAGGTAAACAAGCTTTCAGAGAATATGTTGTAGGATCAATGGTGTTAGTGTAAATGCTCCCAAAGAAATCAGTGGTTAACTACTGATATACATTATTGTACTGCTAACTTTACATATTGAAGCGTTAACTGACGATAATGGTCAGAAAAGGTGAAATAGTGCTAGGCCCAAATAAATCTTTGACTTTTCCATGCAGAAAAGTTACACTAATACTTCTTTTACTAATGCAACCCGGTATGCTGTTAGCCTTCTTAGCAACAAGGGCACACTGCTGATTCATATCCAGCTTATTGTCCACTGTAACCCCCAGGTCCTTTTCTGCAGCACTGCTGCTTAGCCTTTCGGCCCCCAGCCTGTACTGGTGCATGGGGGGAAATCTTTTGTCTGAAATGCAGGACTCTGCACCTGTGCATGTTGAACCTCATGAGATTTCTTTGACTCAATCCTCCAATTTGTCTAGGTCACTCTGAATCCTACCCCTACCCTCCAGTGTATCTACTACACCCCTCAGCTTGGTGTCATCTGCAAACATGTTGAGGGTACAATCCCATCCCATCTTCCAGATCATAAATCAAGATATTGAAGAAGAATTATTCCTATGGATATAGTGAACTCTTCTTACTCTAAAGCATGTGGGGGAAAATAATAGATGCCAGCAGTGTCACTTAGAATTTTAGGATATCTTATGTGGGCAGGCATTGAAGTGATTAATATCTGATGTTTTGGGAAAGAACAGAGGAATGGAGGTTTTAGTGTCTTGTCAAGTTTGTTGTAAGGGTCCTGGGCTAGTTGATTTATGCCTGTGACTGTACAAAAAACACGTCTTGTTTTGAATTTGAGACTCCTGGTCTCTTATTGTTCTCACAGTTTCTAATAGTCTTGAAAATATTTTGGCAGATCTATCTTGATTTCAGTATAAGAACTTCCTAGAACTTTTTAAATCTGATATCAGGAGTTGATGGAAAAAAAAATTTTTTGGTGCCTTTTCT
>NW_017728909.1:43452556-43485941 GCF_001723895.1 Crocodylus porosus
GTTTGTTGAAAAATCATCACAGACATAAGGATGTGACCTAACTCCTGGGTTAGCATTGTTTTATCAGGATGATATTCCAGTTACTATCCTAAAATGGTTGTTTGACATGCATGATAACCTAAGATTTAATTATCTAGGTGGGGTTTTTATAGTGTGTGTGTGTGTGTGTGTGTAGGGAGGCTTCTTGGGTATCTTAAACCTGTTTTAAAAATCCTTGCAGCAGCAGGACGTTGGCCACTCTTCCTCCCTGGCTGTACTTGTGGCAGATAAAGTGTGTAAGGCAGTTCTGATAGGGATGATCCTGCTTTGGGGAGGGGAATAGGACTAGATGATCTCTGAACAGCCCTACTTTCTTCTGTATCTATGTTTGTAATTGAGTGACATGTCATTCACTACTTCTTAAGTATTGTAAACTGAAATTTTAAAATAAGAATATAAAAATTATTGAGCCATAAGATTGCTTTAAAATGTATATAATTATAACATACTTTCCTAGATAGGTTTGATACTTTTTTGTAGCTTAAAAGCTCTTTCAGTTGTAAATCTGAATCTTTTAATGTCTGTATTGGCCACTGAGCACACCTCTCTTTGGAAAGTAACTGAAGCTCAAATAGAAAAGTTCATTTAAATAAATCCTTCAAGCTTAGGTTTTCCACTTGCTGATTTAAATTGCCTTAATTTCTAAATCAAGACATCCTATCTGATCTCTTGAAGGTTTCCTAGTGCTGGTTTTGTTAACAGGTTGGCGCTTGTTAAAAAATGGATGATGTTTCAGTGTAACCTTTTTCCACCATCTTCCCCTCCCATTTTATTATCTTATTTGAGCCAGTCATAACAAGTTTCGTCTTGGTTATGGGCATCACATTTTATACTTTCACAACATCCCATACTTGCTGTTCTTTGTGTCACTGCACTAACTGGGACTCTGTAATAAAAATAGGTGTTTCTTACATGTAGAATACATTGTAGTCTTCCATGAGAGAACTCTCTGGGCAGAACAGGAATCATAGACTGAAATGGATCAAATCAGTTGAGAGCAACTCCATCCCTTCCTGCTGATGACTGAAAACATCCCATTAAAACCTCAGGTTCAACTAAATGAAAGGTAGTCAGCTGATCTGATTTTTAAAACCATTGGAGACTCCCTTTTCTGTTCATCTGTTTGCTAGGAGTGGTGTTACCCAGAAGACCACTAAGGAAGTCAAGTGCCACAGAGCTGGTAGTATACTTATCTTATTCTTTTTCAGGTAACATGCTTCAGATGCTCTCCGATAGCATCTTGAAAGGGACACAGTTATCCAATTTAAACCCAAGACTTAATTTTTATAAAAATTACTTTAGGTTAAACTCGCGTTTAACCTAATGAAAGTGCAGTCTAGAAAGTTAGGACTTTCTCCATTTCTGTGGTGTTTGTTTGAATTTGAACCTTTCTACAACTCGTACATTCTAGTTTGGGTTGCTGCGTGACAATAGAAAAGATATTAATGGGTCTTAACTGAACTTCGGTGTTTATTTGCTTCATTTCTGCACTTGATTAATAGCTGAGTCACAGCAATAATGGGTAAAATATTTAAATATTATACAAGTACTGGAGAGAACACACTTATTATAGTAGTGGGAGTTTAATATCAGTTTTCTTGCGTACAAAGAACACTTTTTGAAAAAATCAGACTTTGGGGACTGGAGTGCACATTTTAAGTGAGAAAATGTAATAATAGCAGTTTCTGCAGCTTAAGCCTCTGACCTGGGAAAGCGTGCCAGTAGTCAGCAGCTAGGGCACCCTGAGTTCTCACTGTGTGGCCCCTTGCACAGCACTAGCAGTGTTACTTTCTCCCTCTCTCACCTGCCTGCCCAGCTCAGCTTGAAAAGAGAAGAGAGACTGGGCTGTTTGACTCAGGTAGCAGCCCCTGTGCCATCCTGCAGCCAGAGGGTTAAGGGAGCAGCCACAATGTTTTGTGCCCTCTTGCCCCCCACTTCTGCTGACTTCAGCAGCCTGTATTTCTCTGGGGTAAATACCTTATTTAAGATCTTTCCTTTTTGGTCCTCATTCTGCCATTCAAAAATCAGATGTCTGTCTTACTCAGGGGAGTGCTGTGAATGAGAAAATAGGGTGTGGTTGTTTTCAAATTTGACTATCCTATCTACAGTTGGTGTAGAGTATGGGTTGGTAATATATGACCAGCACACTGGATCTTGCCTGCAGAGCTGGAAGGATTCAGCAGCATTCTGGTAGCAGGAAGCATTGCCTGGGTTCATGCTGGGGCTGGGTGGCAGTTGCCTGTGCCCGTGCCATTGCTGGGGTTGAGGAGAAATAGCGGGAAGAAGTGACCGCAGTGGAATGGGAATGCTAGCCTGCCTCTGGACCTGAGTTGCTATAGCCTGTGGCTCTTAAACATTGCCAGCTACTGGTGTGGAGGAAAAAAAAGTCTTTGTACTTACTATAGATGAATACTATAAAACTGTAAAATGTTTTTATTCCTAGTTCCACGTGGATGGTTTAGCTTGAGCGGAGTCCTGCACCCCACTGATTCAGAGTTTAAAGTTCAGAAATTGATTCAAGCTCCCATGGTGTGAACTGGAGGAGGAGGTGGTGTGATTCGGGTAGGTAACTTGTATTTTTTTTCCTCCTCGATATGTCCTTTCCATTGGTACATTTCTTGTTACTCTAATCATTTTCTGGGTGCGTTAAAGGGGTATACCTTTTTCTGATCCTACATCTTCATCATTTTTATTGGCCTTTCTGAACAATAAAAGAGTGTTTTGTGGGTTTTTTTGAGTGGGGAGAGTAAAGTCATTTCTTGCTAACTTAATAGAATCCAGGAGAATTATGGAACAAATGAGAATAGTGGCTGCAGTACAGCAAGTAATTTTAAGCAACTTAGAGGTTCTGCACCTGTTTATGTAGTAATTTTGAATATGTAGGACCTGTGTTGATAACAAATGAATGCTTAACAACATATTCTTAGTTCTTGTATGCAATTTTTGTAGTTTTAAAATTGTTACCTTCTGTTCTATATGCAGATTTATTATATAGACAGACTCTTCTCCATTGAAGCTACTAAGATTCTGTTCAGAATTACTTGTTTGTACCTCTTGCATTCCTTGTGAAGTAGCAGTCCAGTTTTTGATAACTTTGAATCTATAGGTATCTATATCTCAACTTACGTGGCTTAGTAGAAGCAATGAATTTCAAACAGCTTGCCCAGTTTAAGTCCTCAGGTTAAAGTGACAAAAAGGCTGCCAAACTAGCCAAAGGTAAGAGTTGGTAAGAATTTGCTTGTTGTATAGCTAGACCTTTGCTAACAAGCACATGTTGTCTTATTTATGCATAGATGCTTACCTTGGAGAGGAATAATATAATACTCATAGCTCATTAGTTAGTAGTTCACAGACTGGAAAAGCATATAATGTAATAATGAAGCTGGAAGTTAAAAGAAGCAATGCTAAGTGTTGATGCAGAGGTGGTTCATTTCTGTTTTGTATTATGTTGGTTCATATTTCCTACTCTCTTTGGGGATACAATACTTCCCTAGAGCCTCATACAGTACGTGTGAACTTAAGAATAAAGAAGTCAGGCAGAAGGCAGGGTAGAGTTGCTCCTTATAGACTAGACTGATGATGCATCAAAGGCTAGATCTGATTCAGTTAGTCTATAAGGTGCAATTCTACCTTGTCTTCTACCTGACTTGACTAATATTGCAAACTACCTTTTTCTACAAAATAAAGTGATAGCTTCAGGCCATCAAAACCAGAATATTTTACTTGGAATAAAACCTTTATCTGTAAGTTTAATTCTAAATTAACCCATCTAATTTCCATATTATTAGTTTAATTTATGTGAAGAATAGTATAGTCCTACCCATATTTCTTCTTGAATAAGTGCTTAATCTAAAGATGGCTAGTCAGTGACAAATCTGACATTGGCTTCTGTCCTGATTAAAAAGCCAACCAAACATGTTTGTATGATAAATCTAAGTGGTGCATAAGGATAGGACTGGGAATCAGAACTGGATTTTGTGCTTGGCTCCTCTGCAGATTTATGACCACAGAATTAGGTGTCTCAGGTGCTTTTGGAAGCAGGTATGAGTGCTTTACTACAACACAGAGGTCTTGTGAGGCATAATCAGAGTTTCAGAGTGCTTTGAAATTCTTGGAGATAAGCTGCCTGGTGTTGATTTGGTATTCCATAGATGTTTTAGTGTAAAGTTTTAAAATTCATTGCTTTCTGGGAAAGAAGCCATAATTTGCCATGTTGTTAAACTTAGAATTCAGTACACTGCTAAACTTTTAGATCCAGTTTGGATGAAGTATGTTAACAGCATTTATTGGTGCTAAAAATACAAAGAAGAAATATCCTTCCACAATATTGAAACAAATAAATTATTTTTTGTGGACTGCCAGGATGTATGAAATAAAGTTAGTCCTTTCTTAGGATTATCTGAAGGAAATGAAAGGCAAAATATTAAAACATAGGACTTGCTATGCCTTTTGCAGCCTCTAGGTTGAATTTAATATAGCATGTATTACTTAGTCAGTAGTTCATAAAGGCCTTTGAAAATTTTCATAGATTCATAGGTGTTTGGGTCGGAAGGGACCTTAACAGATCATCAAGTTTAAACCCCTGCCCTGAGCAGGAAAGAATGCTGGGGTCAGATAACCCCAGCCAGGTACCTGTCTAGTCTTCTCTTAAAGACCCCCAAGGTAGGGGAGACCACCACCTCCCTGGGAAGCCCATTCCAGATTTATCCCATTTCAGCCCATTCCAGATTTCAGCTATATAGAATATTGAAGTTTGCTTTTTCAGTGGAATGTCTAATATTTTGTACTCTGTGTTCTCTACTGACTGAAGTTTCAAGGATCTAAACACGGTTTACAGTCATGCATGGCTTGGAGAGGGATGCCATTTCTAGCTATCCCCTGCCTTGCAATCAACATCACAAGTCTTAACTTAGAATAGCTTGAGTAGGAAGGGTCCCCTTTTTTTTCTTCTGTTCACTTGAGGTGTTTTTTGGCACTTTCTACTCAAATACTGCTTCCAGGAATCTCAGGTTTTCTGACAGAGCTTTATTCTCCTCAGTATTGTTCAGCTGAGACAAAGAGAATTGGCTACTAGAGAATTGGTGCAGGCAAACTTACTTTTCATTGCTTTCTTTGGTCTCGGGCCTCTTAGCCAACTGCAGTTTGGTTCAGGAATATATGTCCCTAGTCCTTGAATTTAGCTGTAGGCATCAGTGTCCCTCCTGGAGCATTTTAACTGTTTCTAGGATCTCTGGTAGAAATGATTATAAGAAAATGCAAAGGGAAATGTCTATAGTAGTAGTATGGAGGTACATCTTCCTGTGTAGGTGGGAGAATGTATTCCTGTGTAGGTGGGAGAATGTATTCTGGAAAGAAACAGAATAAAAAATAGTGTATGGTAAAACCCTGCAGTCTTGCACTTAATACTTTGATGGTCAACGATGCAACAGCAGTTGTAACCTCAGTAGATGTGCCACATTTTATCCTCCTAGAAGCAATTTCCTCTGTATGAAGTTTTAATTAATAGCTGTCTGGGAAGAATAGATTTGTGGTTTGGAAGGACAAATGGGGATGCTCAGCAGTATTGGAAAGGTTCAAGAGTACTCAGAGAATTAGATTCAGGTAGTTTTGTTATCCTGATTCAAGCAGAAAAGAATTGACCATCAAGAAACTGGAGTGAAAACCAGAGAGGAGGCATAGCAGTTTACAACCATGAGACAAGAGAATGAGGAAACAGTCTTTATATTTGGAAGCAAAAGGATGGGCAGATTCCAGCCAATAGCTAGAAGATCCAGAAAGAATTCCATGCAGGATAGAAATATCTAGGTGCCAGGTGCTTAGCATGAAGGCTGCTTCAAATGTCTGAAGAGCTGGTAATGTGAATGGGATGCATCTGACAGTGGATCTTCAGCCCAATCTGCAAGGCATTCAAGTATCAAAATCTCCAATCAGAAGAAGCCAAGCTATCCTTAGAAGATATTATGCATGCAAAGAGTATAAGGTATAGCTAGACAGTAGGATGGACTGTCTTCCAACTATGAAGACGTGGCATTGCAGACTTCTGAAGTTGGTAGACAAGATCATGTGCATCTGTACTGATGATTCGTTTCATATGGTACCTTACATATTTTAGGCTGTTTTAGGAACTTGGAAAGTGTCAAAGGAGGCTTGAGAAGGTAGAATAGTCCAGAAGTAAACTTCCTGTGGCTAACTGGCATCATGCACAAGGTTCTCGCTCTGTGAAATATTGGTTCATTTTGGGCTATTGGCTACAGGGTTTGGTTCCCTCTTGCTATGGAGGAGAGTAACTTGGAGAAGAAAAGAGACTGACTAAAGTAGTCAAGAGGGCTTAAATTAACAATAAAAAAGAAGACAAAAGGATGGGCCAACAAACAAGCATTCAGTAGTATAGAATCAAGGTGTTGAGAATATTTGCTTTAATCAAGGGATACTTTGATAACAAAGTTTTTAATGATTTAAACACTTCTGTGAGGAGTTTAGGTAAAAACACAAGGATTTGTTTGTTTATGAACATAAATTTGAACAAGCTAGTTCTTGCTGACCCCTGATGGGAAGTAGATGTACTCCTGATGGGAAGATTAACATGATCGGAATGTTAAATTCATAACTTGCATTTTTTAGGAAGGGCTGACTAGAGAAAAGGGACATGGTGCTCTGTGTCAGAAATGTTGTTTGGTACCCAACTTTTCAGTTTGGCTTCCATGGTTTCAAAGCAAATGACTTTGAATGAGTATTGATCAGTGTCCTAACAAATAAATCATGAGATGAAGATACTAACTAGTGTCTATACAGACCACCAGATTACACCAGAGAACAGGATGCATTACTTCGTAGGTGCAGGGGTCTTAACTGGAGTGGTGTAAGTCTCATGCTGCCAGTACTAAAATGTTTATAGAATTTTTTGAGAAGCAGGATTTGCTTGGTAATGTTTTACTGAACCAACTTCACAATTGGGAGAATTGCTAGATGAACTTTTGGGTTAAAAAAAAATTCAGATACAGTCAGCTCTTGAAATACAAATCCTGCTTCTTGCATATTCACAGCCATTGGCGGCGGTTTAGATGGGCCGCAGGAGTGGTAGCCCCTGAAGAACCCAGATAGCAGCAGCAGCTAGTGTACAGAGATTGCACTGTTGTAGCAGTAGCAGCAGCAGGTGGGGTCTTTGAGTCTCTAGTAAGATTCTCTTCTTCTCAGGCATCACTTCTCAGGGTGGTAAATCTGCTTGCTGTCTCTCTGATTTTTCAGGTACAACAATGCTATTACAAAATTAATGATTAGTTTACTAAGTGTTGCATTCTGCTTGGGGATAGACCTCTTCTTGCTATACTGGACGCATCTACATGAGACACTAAATGCACAGTAGATTAATTCTACTGCGCATTAGTGCATCACAGCAAAAACCGTGCTATTGTGCTAATGCAGGTACTAAACTTAATGTACAGTAACCATGGCACATCAATGCAGCACTTGTAGATGTGCCCACTGAGGAAGTAACAAGTAAGGTACATCTGATCATGACTTGATTTTTCCGTTTGTACGTAATAAATGCCAAGTCTATATTGCTAATACGTATTCATACTTTAAAACAATTATGAACCAAATTGGGTAGGAGAGAGAATTTTAAGCAGAAAAATGTGAATAATTGGAAGTTGTTTTAGAGTAGTGGTTCTCAACCTTTTTAGATTCGAGGCACTCCTTAGTACCTCTTGGAAAATGTCAGCTTTTAGTTTTCACTCAGTTTTTTACTAAAATATAATAGAACAATTCCCCTGTTTCAGAGAACTCAAAAAACCGCAACAGGCTGAGAATTGCTTCTTTAGAGCATATTTATTAAATGCCTCAAAGAAGGAAGGCTGTAATAGTGAAGGAGGAAATGAAAGAGAAACAAATGGAAAAAGGGAAGTTGGGAGCAATGATTCTAAATCAGAAGCTAAAAACTGTAGAAAGTTGGTAAAGGGAGAAAAATTGTAATGGCTGTAGCCTATTGGCTTGCAATATTAAATAGATTTTGTTAGGATATTTTTGTTGCTAATAAAGTTATCTGGTATTGGCAGCATTGTCAGTAAAAATGCCAGGAAGACTGAAAGTGTTTGATATTTCTGTTTGTATTTGGAAAGAAGCTAGATAGTATGTTATCTATCATATCGTATGCTTTCGTTCACAGAGGATGCTAAAAAGCAGCTATTTGAACTGGACATCCTTAAATTAACTTCCATCCAAGACTTTAAAAAACAAAACAAAACAAAGACTGGTTGAAAAACTCTGGAAAGCTAATGTTGATGTGTGTTTTCAATAAGACTTGTAACTTGAAGGAAGAGCCAGAAGGCTTTCCTTCCAGTCAGTATTTGGCCAGTAGTTGAAAAGTGTAGATGGAATGACCTAACTAAAATATAAATGTGTCATATTGCTATCCATTGCAGGCAAAATGATGGCCTGGCTGGTAGGAAATTTCCTTAATGAAGGGATAATAAAATGAATGTCAGTTAATGTAGGTGTATAAGAAAATATATCTTTGTCACACTAACTTAATTATGAGATTACAAGCTTGTTGGTGGTTCTCTCCACAAATCAAGTAGTTCTTCAGTTCGTGGCCCTTTTCTACAAGCCATATACTCGCATCCTTGGGTTTTCAGTTAAGTCAGTTTGGTGTATTAGCAAGACCATCAATGGGATCGTGCAGGACCCCCACAAGCTGGACTTGTTCCTGCTGGCCCCCTGGCAGAAGGCTGACGCAGTGAACACCTTCCTCATCCCCCATGTTGTTTTCGTCTTGAGAGGCTTGGCGGTCCCCAAGATGTCCCTCAAGAAAGCAGATGCTGAGATCCTGCAGCTGTTCAAGAAGTGGCTGCAACTGCCACTGAGGGCCAGCAATGAAATCCTGCATGTTCCCTACCAGCAGAGAGGTGGCAACGGTCTCCCACATGGGAGACCTCGGCGACATCACAGTGGTCACCCACACCTTCTACCTCCTGACCTACCCAGACTCCACGGTAAGTATCATTGCCACCAGTGCCCTCAAGGAGACCACCTGCAAGAGGATCGTGAGACAACCGACCAGATATGACTTGGCCACCTTCCTCAGCGGCTCTCTGGAGGGTGAGTTCAGCAGAGGCGGCGGGTACTTTGCCTAGCTGTGGAGCCAAGCCTGCAACGCCACATGCAGCCTCGGGAAGCACATCGGCTGCTCCTGAACTTGGACCGAGGGGTGCTGGGAGTCTGTCTGCCACCAGCCTCACATGCCGGTCGCATCACTGTGACGCCCCATGTGAGAACCTTCCTGGAGCGGTTTCTGAAGGACGCTGTCCAAAACAAGTACACTGGCGACCTGAGGGGCAAACCCGACCAGGGCAAGGTCTTCGACGTCACCTTAAAGTGGGATTCCAGCAACCACTTCATGCCCAGCAGGAGGTTCATGGACTGGTGCTTCCTCTGCCACTTCCGCTTCAACTTCCTGCCTCTGAGCAAGGCCATCTGCTTTGGCCACCGGAACAAGAGGTGCTGACAGCGTGGCTACGAGGCACAGACCCTCCCCCACTTGCTGTTCATCTGTAGGCCGCATGTCAGAGTCTGGCAGCTCCACCACAACGCTGTCCAGGACCACCTGGTGAAGGCCATTCCAGCCACAGCAGGAGAGATCTCCGTGAATCATACCATCCCAGGCTGCGAGAGCCAGATGCGTCCCAACATCTTGATCACAAACAAAGAGGCCAAGAAGATTGTGATCATAGATGTGACCATCCCCTTCGAGAACCGGCGCCAAGCCTTCACCAACGCCTGGGCTCGCAAGTTGCTGCAGGAACTGTTGTCCACACTGCCTGGCTGCCACGTCCATGTATACCCATGCATTTGGTACCCCCTATATATCTAGATATATCAGTTGAACAGTGTTTTACTGACTTATTTACAATTGTAAAGCAATTTGGAATCCTACTAGTGCCTCAATCATTATAATAAAATAAATTCTAAATAGCTATAAACTTTGGTATTTCATGTTTGTTTTTTTTATCATGGAAAATCAGATACCCCCTGCCTCCTTACCCCACAGAATGCAGGTCCAGGCCCCTCACTCCCAAGCCATGGCCCCCAGCCCTGCTGCCCTCCCATGAGGCCTCCGCAGCCCAGTGGGTGCAACCTGGTGCAGCGGAGCAGAGTGGTGCCATGCAAGGAAGCTCCTTGCTGCTGTGGGGTCCGTGCTATCGTGGTGAGGGTGAGGGGTGCAACCCCACACTAGTACCCCCACTGCTGCCACGCAAGCAAAGGATGCCTTATCAGGGCAGTGTGAAGCTTGCAATGGCAAGGAGCTTCCCCATGTGGCCCCTCTCTGCTCTGCAGGTCTAGGTTGCAGCCACTGGGGTGCAGAGGCCCTGGGGGAGCGCAGCGGGGTGGGGTGCCCAAGCCCACAGTGGGCAGCCTGTGCCCACCCCCACCCCACACACATCTGGGGGACACAACCCCACCCCTCTCCCCCTACTGGGGGTGTGTACATAACAGTGGGGAGCCAGCCACCACCTCCTGGATGAGCCGAGCTACCCACGGCCCCATTTTGCTTCTTGCTGAGGCCCTGTGGCCGTGCATTCTGGCCTCAGGCCCTAAGCCCTATGTAGCACGTGGCTGGGTGGCAGCCTGAGCCCTGCCCAACTCCCTTCCTTCCTATGGGGGCTTCAGTTCCTCCTCCGCACCGCCCTCCCCAACTTACCTGCAGGAGCTGCTCTCCAGGCTGCCTGGCAGCCATGTGCATATATGCATATGTATATGCACATGGTGCTCCCTGTCTGACCTCTGTCCTTCCCCTCCCAGAGCCACTTGCAGCCTGGAACTCTGCAAGCCTGTAGAGAGCTCTTTGCAAAAGTGCCAAATCCATGTGTTTCTCCATTAGAATGAAAAAATCTGCGCTTTCCTCAGGTAAAGGGGGGAATCTGCAGTTGTCTTCATTTTCCCCATGGGAACCCTGATCCCTGCTGATCTCCCTCCTGTTCCTCCGTTGCCCCACGCAGCCCCTTGTAGGCTGGAACTCTTCCAGCCTGCAAGGGAAAACCTGGGGTTCCCCATATTTTTCTCTTTTAAAGGAGAATCCATTTTTAAAGCTTGTTGATCCATTTTTAAAAGTCTGTTTGCAACCCTTTCATGTATTCTTGTTGGCCCACTTTTGGGTTGCATCCCACAGGTTGAGAAACACTGCTCTAGCATAGTGGGACAGCGGATTAATTTGTCCTCTAGCATGCTACAGGCCCCTGCTTACCAACCATCCAACAGCCACAGTGTGCCTGTTTTTTCAGGAACTGTTGGAGGTCAGGAAGCATTCAGGGATTGTTGCTCTTCAGCTCTCTGCAGCATTGCTGTGGCATGCCTTTGTGGCCATTTTGAAGTGCTGTGGCAGGGTGGGCACACCTATGTGGTTCTGAAGTGCTGCAGTCCATTGTGGTTCCCATGGTTGGCAGACGGCCCAGAGGTTTTTTTTCCCTTTCTCCTGTTTTCTTCACAGATTTTCCTCCTCTTCTTTAGTATGTTTCTTGCCATTCTTACTCTTTTTAAGGGAAGAAAATGTATATAGGCTAATGTTTTTGGACTTAAAAGGTTTCACTCCTGGAGCTGCACTTAGCTGTAATGTGAAAGCCAATGTAATGTTAAAATCCGTTTTTCATCTCTGATTGCTGGGGCATGGGTGTGGCTAGTGAAGGGTGCGGTTGCACAGGTATTTTTCAGTCGGGCAGGAAGTCCTAGTTTTTAGACTAGTGGGTCAGGTAAATTTGTCAAGCCCTTGTAAATGCTCTTTTTAACTATCCATTTAGATAATGGCCTGCCAGATTTAATTAAGCCATTTTAGAGTTTTTTCTTTAAAACAGTATGCCAATCTAGCTGCTAGGGCACCTATAAATGTGATAGAGCTCTGCCCTGATGTGTGCTAATTAGCACGCGTTGGAGCAGACTTGATTAACTGAGTTGTCTTTGAGTCTGCTGGAGTGGCTAATAGAACTCTCCAGCAGCCTCTGCCTCTCATATATTGGTGTCCCCACATTTCAGAATGGTGGTGGGAGCGCTTTACCCAAAGCTCATCAAATGAGCTTTAGTTAAAGTGCCTGCGCCACCATTTTGAAGCGCAGGATGCCATATAAGTATGATGCTGTGAGCAGTTTAACTAGAAGGGCTCTTGGAGCTACTTTAATTAACCTCCCCATCCCTAGCCTCTAGTGTTTTGTGCTGATTTCTGTGAAAGCACTGATAATGCTGTAGGCATTTATTTTTGTTACCCTAGTTGTCACTGTAAATATTCAGTGGCAGTTTTTACAATTAATATCAAACATCCTCAAAATTGGCATTGTGTTACCAGAAAAATGAACCATGTGGCTAGTAGTTGGGAAAACGCATTAAATTAGTCTTGAATTTTTTCCATGATATTATCAAGCTCTCTTAGTACTGATCCTTTAATGGTATTAGAACAAAAGCCTGCATGTATAATGGAATTAATCCATTAATCTTATAACTGATCTCTACTATTGACATTTTTTTTCCCTCCAAGCATGAATCCAAGGCTTTCTTGGCTGTTAATGCAGGTAAATGCTCTACTTAAAATCAACCTGTTGTATAACGTGACAGTTTATTGTAAGAGGCCATGCTAAAAAAAAAAACAAACAAAAAAAAAACAACACGCAGAGGATGGGCAGTCTATTAAAACACAGTTAACAATGTCATTCTCAATTCCTTTTCCGGAAATGAATAAATATTAACTTTTCTATGCAGATTTAACCTTAAGGTCTAATCTTGCATTTGGAGGAATAGGTCCAGGTTAAAATCTGCCTAAAAATTACCTTTTTTGGATCAGTTATTTTTAGGCCTAGTTCTCCAAGAAACTTTTCTTTCTCCTTCCTTCCTTTGCCTCCCCTTTTCCTTCCCCCTCACCAGTTCTACTAGGAAATGCTTTGTTTGGGTTTCATGTCAGAACCATGAATTCCTTTTTGTATATCATTAGAGGATGTTGTGAAGTTTAAATGTGCAGCTTCTGTGTAAACCAGCTGTTTGGGAAGACATTAATCTGTTTTCAAAGAAGCAATGAAGTTAGCTTGACTTGGTAGCAGTCTTTCAGGTGGAGACCAGGTATTCCCATTCAGAGTTAATTGTTCTCTAAAGAACTCTTCAGACAGTGAAGAGGATGCAGCTTTTCCTGAGAGGTGACAGACAGCAACTTCTGTATGCCTCAACAGGGTATGTTAATCTACATAAACACAACAGTATAGTGTGTGGGGTCGAGGGGGCAGACAAAAAACCAAACAAAAAACCCCAAACCCAAAGAAACAAATGAACAAAAAAACTTCCAATCCAAATCCTGTCTAGAGTACCTTTTTTTCTATACCCAGGTTTAAAACGGTACTTATAATTTTGTTTAGGTAGATCCAATGAAAATTTTTTTGTTTGTTTATTTTTCTCTTTTATCCAGTAAATGTTTCTTAATCTATTTGTGAAGGGTTTTTAAGTGATTTTTGGGAAATCTCAAGGAAACTAATATTTTTGAAATATGTACCTTTACCTGAGCAGTGACTTAATTATTTTGTAACTACATTATTTCAGATTATTAATATATCTTCATTTCTAATAAATTATATTTCAGCACGTATTTTTTGTGGCCCTGGATTTTTTTGTAGGTCAAAAAAGAGCAATTGAATTCAGTTGCTCACAAATCCAAGATCATAATTCAGTTCTAATTTGGTTACAAAATAAATAATGAATATAGAAATGTAAATTTCAAATCTGTATCCTAGTGGAGTAGCTAGAAATATGTGGTAAAAATAATGTGCAAACTCTTTCATAGGGCAGGGGTCATGCAAGTATATTTACGTTTGGCCTGCAAAATCTTTTATTATTGGTGTTGATATATAAAATATATGGTTTCCTCCATACATTTTATTTTTGTTTCTAGGGCTGATAGTAAGGAGTTTGGAAGCGGATCCATGGCTTAGTATTTATAAATTGGCTGAAGCTATGAGATTAAACACAGCATTACTCTTCTCAAGTGTAATGAGATAATGTCAGGCAGAAACAGATCATACCTCAGTGGCAGATGGTATGTGTCTGTGTGAAATGCAGTAGAATGAAAGATACTCTTTAGAAGTATATTTTATGTGGATAAGCATGATCAAGTAGCTCTTGCAGCAATGTAAGAACCAAGTATTGGTAATTAAAATAATAACATGCAAGACGGAAACCCAAACTTCCAAAACCTTGCCTATTTTTATTTGTTCATTTTTGTTTTAAAATGTATTAATGCTTTGAAAGTTCAGTGATAGCTTCCTTTTGGGAGGATCGCCAAGCCTTTTTTTTTTTCTTGTTCTTAAAACAAAACAAACAGACCCTCTGTTTATGATTGGAATGGAGAAAAGGGACAGTTTCTGCTAATGATTTTTTTTGTTGAACATTAAATTATTGTTAGAAAATCTGAGATGCATCGTTCTATTAAACTCAATAAGTATATACAGCAAAAACAGTTCAGTGCATATAATTAAACTAAGATTAAATATGATTATTTTGCTTTTAAAATATCAAAACCCATCTTTCTTTTGCAATACCGGTAATAAAGATTTTGCTGGCCAGTTGCAGATATACTTTCATGACCCCTGTCTTAATGAAAGCTTACACAAATGTTACTTTGGTACTTAAATCTTTGGATTCACAAGCAGTAAGCTGCAGCTTGTTTTCTCAGTTCTGTTGGTTCTAACTACAAATATGCAAGTAGCTTGCATATGGGAATAGGTTGAAATTAGAGGGGACCATTTTCACTTAGGTATTTTTCAGGCTTATAGCAGCATTAGAATTTGCTGGCAAGCAACTAGGAGGGACTGTCAGGCAAACTGAAATGCTAAACTGTAGTTTCTGCATGAGAGACAAACTGATGTCAAAGCAGTGTTGTAACTGTATTCTATTGAATTAAAAAAAACACTACATTAAAAGATTGTTACTTTGGTTTTAAGATGCCAGATTTATGACTGTTCAAGTATTTGACTTTGCAGCTAATTATGGCCTTTAATGTATATATTTTCTTCATGTAACTTTTCTGTTTTTCTTAATAGTAAGGGAAAAATGTTATATTCTATGTGGCTGTAACAGCATTCCACGATACATGAATTATCAGCTTCTGAACCTTGAATCTTCAGCACTGCAGCCAGGTTGATAGTGTTTGAGCTACAGGACTATTGCCACTAACTGGCATCAGGAGAAGGCAGCTGTTCAGCATGAAAATAGCTTAGAGCAGTGGGAGCCATCCCTTCTGGGAGGTGTTCCAGGCATTAGCCCTGTACACTCCCCAACTGCCATTCACATCTCTCTTCCTTGCCTGATCTGATACTCTGTTTTCTGCTCTCTGCCCTATCTGCCACTGTGCTGCCTGTCCCCTCTCTAATCTGCTTTGTACCACATATAGATGCTCATGCTATTTGTGGTACCTGTGCTGCAGGTTGGCCACCCCTAATTTAGAGTGTGCCTGGTATCTCTCTCAGCCTTTTTACACTCGAGACGACCCCCAGACCTTTTCAGAATTTAGCAGCACCTCACTTTAAGAAACTAATATCATATTTACTCAGATATAAGATGAGAAAAAGAAGGCTGTAAGGAATCTCAGAGGGTCCCCTAGTCCAGATCCTTGTTTGAGGCAGAATCCTCTCTGTGTAATCTATCCAAAACAAATGTTTTTGAAGCCTGTGCTTCCCATGAGGGGAGACTCTTCAATCCTTCTTGGTAACCTGGAACAGATATAACAACCTTCATAACTACTACTTCCTGATACCTAACCTGAATATTCATCACTTGTCCTGTCTCCAGTGGATGTAGAGAATTAACTGACTGTTATCCTTGTTATAACAACCCTTTTTGTATTTGAAGATTTATCAAATCTCTCCACAGTCTTCTCTGCTATAGATTTAAATAAGGGGCCCACCGGGTAGTTCTGTCAAGCTTGCAGAGCTCCTAAACATTTTAGAAAAACTATTTTTATCTGCCCCAGTTGCCTGTCAAAGATGACAGGCAGCCAGTGGCAGTAGGACCCAGGGGAGGCTTGTGGCAGGACCCAGCACCTAAGCAGCAAGGCCAGCCTGGCTTCACCCAGACCCCCACCCCTAGACCCCTGCTGTCTTCCCAACCACCAGCCCCTGACAGGAAGCCTCTGGCCTTGGAGCTGTTCCCTGCCTCCTTGTGTCTGAGTGGAAAGTAAGATAAGACTGGACAGAGGGAGGGGGGAAGTGGTTGGCAAGCGTGCAGGAGGCAAAGCAGGGAAATAGCAGCAGCGCCCAGGTGTGGAGCCCATGAAGGTGCCCTGGGACTGGCAGGGACCCAGGGTAGGGCAGCAGGAGCACAAAGCCTGGGTGTGGGATGTGCCTGGCTGCATTGTGTAAGGCTTTTGTGCAGTCTGCAAGAGCAACACTCAGTGGAGCCGGAACAGACTCCCTCTGGAAGTGGTGCAAGCACCTACTCTGGACTCATTCAGAAGCTGTTTGGATGTTTGTCTTGCTGGGATCATTTGATCCCCACAGACTTCCTGCCTCTGGCAGGGGGGCTGGACTCGATCTTATGAGGTCCCTTTCAGCCTCTAATGTCCATGAAATCTATGAAAATGCTTGATTTTTCTTTTCTTTTCTTTTTTTTATGGTACAGAAATGGTATTTGAGGCTTGGGCTATGTATGGGCAAATATAATGTCTAACCCTTTTACAAAGGATGCTTCTAGGGAGCTGGCATCAGCTATTGTGATTTAATTGAATGTTCCTGTGATGTAAGATGTGATGAAGAGCTAACTTTGGTCCTACATGAAACTGTTGCAATGGTTTTGCTATACCTGTATCACTTTAGGAACATGGAATAGGAACGGTCATATAGTGACAACTCATATCTGGTGTCACTTGGTATCAATACAATTTTTACATCCATTGAAGCCTTTATTTCTGTACAGGAATGATAAAAAAACAAACAAACCCTGAGCTCTGACTACATCAACATTCTAGTTAGTAACAACTTCAAAACTGCACTGAAATAAACACATTTAAACTTCTCACATAGGATGTGGTGCAGTGTACCACTGTCGCTCAGTTTTTAGTGTTTTTGGAACAAACTTGACAGGTTTGTTCAGTAGTCAGATTACATACATTTATGTTTATTACAGTAGTTTAAGGATTCATTTGAGTTTATGACCTAACACCCTAACTCAAAATTGAAGCAAGATTGTAGGAAGGCCAGTATTTTAGTCATCAGCATATTCTTTTCCTGTGATTTGTCTTTGAGCATTACCTATTTAATATGTCTTTTAATTAGTTACAGACTTAAGACCTGACATTTAAGAATTAAAAAAATAAAAGTTATTCTCTTAAAATCATTGTCATTTCTGTACAACCTCTGACTTAGTCTAGAGAGTACAGCAGGGAACAGCACTCCTCCTCTGCATGTGCTACAGTTCAAAACAAAAAAAAGTAAGAGAGCTCATGTTTGGCTTGTGGTTAGAGTGAGCCCACAGTTGCTCACAGTCTTGGACATGCCTATTGGCATGTGCTCAGCACTGCTCTAAGAGCAGTGCTGGATGTTACTTTTTATTGGTATTTTACATGCATGGAGTGGGAATGAATGGGTGGTGCTGTAAGGTATGGCACAAAGGTGGTGGAAGTGATCTTGAATGAGGATTACTAGAGACACGTCTATGTATTTGTTTTTTTTTGCTTGACTTTTTTTTCTTATGATTAAATTTCAACAGAAAATTCCTTTCGAGTATCCTACTAAATTGATTTCTTATCTTGAATTGTAGCTCACTAGATTAAGTCTGGTTAGAATTCCTATAGCTGTCTTTCAGGGACCCTTATTTGAAGACCATCTGACAGTGTCTTACTGCCTTCTAGAGCAGTGGTGGTGCTTGGCCTGTGGAGTCAAGTCATCTGGCCTGCGGGAATCCCCATGGGTCTGGACATTTTGGTGGTGGGGGAGTTGTGGCAGTGTTATTTGCTGTGGCTCTGGGAGCCCCATGACAATTAACACTGCCACTGCTCCCCTACCACCACATTTTTGGACCCTATGGGATGTATCTGGCTGGTTCGTGGTTGACTGTGGCCACCCTGGCTCTGGGATGTGGGGTAGATCCCAGAATATTAGATCCACCCAATGGGTTGCATGCTCCCCACTCATCCTGCCTGCAACAGAAAGGTTGAGCACCACTGTTACAGACTGTTCCATTTAATTTCTGTACTATTGTTTGCTGCTGTAAACTGTAGCTGTCTCTGTGGAAGTTGGGCCAGTTCTTGCCTGAAGAGATTGGAGTTTGGAGTGTTTTATCAGTACATGGATTCCAATAAAAGTGGTGACTGTTACAGCCTTAAGTGAGAATGAGGCTGTAACTATTTTCTTCTGGCTATAACTATTTTCTTCTAATGTAGACTTTAAAATGTATGTACATTACTTTTTTCTATCTTGAGGCCTGCTGCCACAGCTTGTTGTAATTCTACAGCTATCTAAGTGGTTTTGGCTGCTGTGAATTCACTGCACTTTTCCTCAAGTCTCTGTGCTACCCTTCTACTTTATATACAGTTTGAAATATTTATCTTTTTAGAGGTCTGAACAGCCTGGAAGTTGATTGGTATCCTGTTTTTTGAGGAAGGCGCAACTCTTCACCTGGGTATGATCATTAGAATCAGCTGAGATTCCTCATTTTGGTTCTCAAATTTAAACAGTCCATGATTTTGAGTTATTATAGCGATGCTACTTTTGTAATTTATTTTCCTAGGCAGTCTGTGTGAGTCAGCGTGAGAAGCTTTAGAGAATGATTCAAGATCCATTTGTGATAATCCCATTTGGGTCTTCAATTTTTGCTTTTGAGAGCTTTATTTAAATAAACATCTATGCATCGTGTTAATGGAGCCAGTGTTATCAATGATCTTTTTCCTTGTCTCAGAGTGCACCTCCTGAGGAAGGTGGCCTTGTGCATTCCTCGATTCTGCTACTTAAGTGCTTGGCCAGAATATGATGTTGTTTGACGGAACTGTGTCTCTGGAAGGCCATCCGAATTTGTACACTTACATTTGCAGCTTAAGTCACAGGATACAAATAATTGTTGAAGAGAAGGAATAAAGGGCAAGCAGTCTTAAATCAGCAATTGCCTTTCACTCATGTCTGTCTTTCCTAGGGTCTAACCAGCCTTTGGAGCTGAGGGTCACTCCTGCCCTCCCTTTTTCTCAGAAGTAATCTTTTCCTCCCCTTCAAGTGGGTCTCAAGTTCTGTTGTCTTATATTTTTCTGAGACCAGTTAAACTAATTGGAGCAGTTCAACAGGAATTGGGGTAGCAGTGTTAATCATTACACCCGGATATTTGTTGCAAACATGTTATTTAGACTGTTGTTCCTGCTTGCACTTCCCCGAAAGCCCTGTAATGGGAGGATACTTACCCCATGTAGGCCTGGTGATGGGGAGCAGACAGCAGCAGGAAGATCCACCTGCATGCTTTGTCAGCCACTTATCTGTGCGGCTGGGGCCAGCATGGGGCAGTGATGTCATCTAGCAGCGCTAGCTAGGAGATTTAAAAGCTGGCTTCCAGGAGGGAGGAGGAGAGGTGGGCACAGCAATATAATCTCTTTGGTACTTACTCTATAAATAGTGCAACAATCAGATGACAAGCAGAACTTTTAGTAGTAAAAGTCTAGTATAGACCAGCTCTAAATCTGTAACAGTTTCAACACTGTATTCATGAATATTTTCTGCGTTCATGAATACAGTGCCTTGCCGGCTGGGGGTGGGGGCACGCCTGCGCTAGCAATGGCGGGAGCCTGGCCATGGCAAGCACGGAGCTCCCAAGGAGCTCCTGTAAGTGTATTTAAGATGCAGGTTCAGCATTCATGAATATTTGAAACCGCAAATGCCGATTCAGTGAATAGTGAGGGTTTCCTGTAGTTGGTATTGGAAGGCATACTTTGATTATGCAATCTCAGTGCTACTTACCTTCTGATAAAGGCTATATATAACAAGCTAGGACATGGGAAATTTTCTTTCTGAGTCTATTCTTGAGAAATTCTAAGTCTGCTGATATCACCTAAGCATTACCCTTTCAGTTTAACAATAGCCTTGTGAGATGGAACAGATGATAGCACAGCAGTAAATCTGCATGTGTAATTGGAGTTGCTAATGAATATGTCTCGTACAACATAAGAGTTGTTGGAATAAAATGTACTAGCCACAAACAGATTTACCTGAAATGTAGAGCTATGCTTGACTCCTATCTGTGGCTTTCTGTTTATGGTAATATTGTAAAACAGTGTTTTAAAAACAAATTTTAATTGTTGTATTTGAGCCTTTAAGGTACTCTTGGGTGACATTTCAGTCCTTTCTGCTACCAGTGATGGCAAGGATTTTACTAAATGAAAGCTGGTGTTCTCATAAAATTTGCATGACTAAAGTAGCTCAGGCTTGAAAAATATGTAGGGGAACAGTACACTGTCCGGACTAGTAACACTGACAATAGACAGCAGTGCCCCGGCACTCTTCCTACTAAGACCATTTCCAACCACATCCTGTGTACTCTCAGCAGTAGTGCCAAGAGATGAGTAATAAGGTTATGCCCAGTGTCAACTTGCTCTGTCTTTATGTAAAGTACAGTAGGATTACTGATTTTCACTGCTTCTGGCACTGGATAGGCACATGAATGGATTTTTAAGCCCTGTTATTTACCACTGTTTTATGGCTGGCTGTTGGCTTGAATTAAAGTAGGAGATGAACAAGGAATAGTAAATGTACAAAGGAAAATTGAGGTAGGAATCTGTCCTAAATAAAATCTTGTCTGACTTGAGCATTATTTTTATCTATGTCCTGAATATATGATTAAAGAAATACTTCAACTGACTTGTATTTCTTCATGCATAATTGTTTGTGATTTTCTTAAAACCACAGAAAATGTTTTTGAGTGAACTGTATTGGGAGAGAGCACTTTACAGGCTTTTTTACTGCTTTCATTTTTATTGTACGTAAAATTCTCCATTTTATTGGGCCAACATACAAGTGTTCAGTTGAAAAAAGATGTCTCCTTCACCAGACATCTTTTTTGTCAGATACCTTTTTATTTAAAACTTATCATAAATATCATATTTTTTCACATACTCTACCCCTCTTCCTTTGGGGAAGGCAGAATGAAGAAAAATTTTTTCCAGAGTTATGGCTGTATGGAGTTGGAGTTAGGGACAGAGCCTAATCTTCAGTTCACTCATCCTCCCTTTCCTGTTTAATCAAAAACTGAAATTCTAGCAGCTGCTGAAGGCTAGTCTTCATGGGTGGATTTGTGATTTTGAAGAGTTAACTAAAAGCAGTTTGCAGACCTGTGAAATAGGAGGTGAGAGAAAGGAGTAGCTGAAAAGCAACAAAATTTCCAGAAGAAAGGTTAGCTTAATCGGTAGAACATCAAGACCATTAAAAAGGAGAGGCAATTGTTAACATAAAAACAATGAACCATTAAGTCAATTGATTTCCTCCACTGCCTGAATAGAAATGCCACTGCTGCTGTGAGCAGGAATCAAAGAGGAATGCTTCTATCCTTGGCAGAAAATCAGTTTCCTTGTTTGAGTCATGTGACCCAATTTGAGGGGCTGTTTTTTGAGGAAAATATTTGCGTTCAGTATGTGAGAAAATATGGTAATTTTAGTTCAATGTATATAATGTTCGGTAGAGTGCCTTGTTTAATCTTGGCTGAGAGAATTCTGTAGGAAATTAATGATTAATGCATGAAAAATGTGATCTCATCATACTAAATTAACTTTTGATTTATCATTTTTGTTTCTTAAATATTTGTCTTCAGAATCATTTGGAGGGAACTCTGCTCATGTAAATGAGATTACATTTTACATTAGATAGAAGTTTCTCAGCATGGTTACAATGAATTCTGTAACTTTTTTTTAAATAGTTTATTGATGCTTGCCAACTTACATTAAAAAACTGTTTAAAAATTATCTGGGATGGCCTAAAAATAAATGTCAATTCAAGGTAGAAAGCAATGTTGCCCTCACTTCAGAGGCATGTTTTAAATGTCATCTGAGAAACCATTCACATTCCATAAATTTGTGGACTGCTATCTGTCAAATCTTTTAAAATGAAGTTGGTGTTGTTAAATGACTTGGATGTAAGATGACTATATTTCTTACACATTAAAAAACAGCTTATTGACTAATTATACAGAATAGTGACTAAATTTATGTCCCCTTGCTTTCCACAGAATGTTGACTTTGAAAGCTCAGGGAAGAAGCAGCAGGGAGAAAAACATAACACAGTGGTAAATATTATTTTTCCTTTGAACCAATAACATGTTTACAGAAAGAGAGATGTTTTATTTCAATTCTCATATTAACCAAATTTTAATTTATTTTAAGACTTTATGCTCTGTCAAATCCTACATTGTTTTAATAAAATATTTTCCATGAAGAAAGGAAGCCAACTTCTAAAGACACAAACATGTGCTGTGAGAGCCAAAGAAAGATGCATATTTTCAAAGTGGTTTAGGCATGTTCACGTGTGAACAAGAAGGTGGTACCGGGACCTAAAAGGGGAAAATCCTGTTATGAATTTGAACTGCCCATTTTAAAGCTTAGTGTGTTTTTTTCTGTTGAGAGGGTAGGGTTTGGAAGATGGTTTCTGCTGCATGAAAAATATTTTATGCAGCTTCTAAAACTAGACTAGTTTACCGTATTTACTCACATACCCCTTCCTAAAGTTCATCTCTTAACTAGGGTGCTAATTGCTGTGCTAGAATGAAATCATGGAGACTGGAATGGCTGCCCAGGACTGTGCATCTCTCCTAGCCAGCATGCAGCAGGCGTAGTGTCCATTCGTCTACATCAGAGATGAGAGTTTTATCCCTTTCTCGGCCATTGCTGAATTGGCTCAGCAGTCAGGGGGGAGGGGTAATAATTACCCCTGATCTGTACAATTGGCTTTCAGCAGGAACTCTGGAAATTTTTTTTTCCTTACGTTCTTCATTCTTCCCAAAGCAAAGTACATATATTATTTGGCATGGGTTATGTGAGAAAATACAGCATTTACCTTCAAGGAAAACCACTGAGCTTCTGTAAGTCCTAACTAATTGCCTGTCAAGGGAGTTTTTGCATGGCCCCTCCCTTGTCCCCTGCTCACCCTTCAGGGCCAGCCATGTAAAGACTCCCTCTGCTGCCACTGCGCCCTCACCTTCCCCTTCCCTCCCTTCCTTCCTTCCCTACTGCCCAGCCCCAACAACAGCCACCACCATGAACCCCCCCCCCCTTCAACTTACCCACCCTGCACCCATGCAGGCCTGCACAGCTTCCTTCCCTTTCTCCCTGCCATCTCCCCCTCTGTGCCAGCTGTTGTCAGGGCCCCCTTTCTGCTCCCCTTCCTCCCTCCCTCCCTCTTTCCCTCCCTTCCTGCTGGCTGTTCTGTGGGGGGTGGGGTGCCCCACTGTGATCCCTGCTTCATCCTCAAGCAGAGGTGTGGGAAGCCCCTTTGCTCAGGTGGCTGGGGCATATTTGCTGCCGCCACAAACTTCCCCGGCAGTAGCTCAAACTTGGGCCTGCACAGCCACTTGCTGCCTACGCTCTCGCCAGCGACTGCACAGTTGGCCAAAAGTGTTATGGACAGACAGACAAACAGACGGGCAGACTAAGCCCTGTATTATATTAGAATGGACAACAAATACCTGGAGGATATTTGGCAGTTCATAGGGTTTTTCCTTTCTTCCCTAGGAGTCTGTACTTATTCTGCATGGTGGACACATAGCAAACTTGTTCTTACTTTTTCTGCTTCATTAACTTGATATAGTGTGTGGTGACAGTAATTTTATCAAAAGTATTAAAATGAATTTGTTATTCTGGACCATATTTCATAGGAAAGCAACAATTTTGAGGAGGCAGTCTTCTTTTAAGATTTCATAGATTTCATGGACATTTGGGCTGGAAGGGACCTCAGAAGATCATCGAGTCCAGCCCCCCGCCCAAAGGGCATGAAGTCAGCTGGGGTCATAGGATCCCAGCAAGATAAGCATCCAGTTTGCTCTTGAAGGTGTTCAATGTAGGTGCTTGAACCACCTCCGCTGGCAGGCTGTTCCAGACCTTGGGGGCTCGGACATTAAAGAAGTTCTTCCTTATGTCCAGCCTGAAACGGTCTCGCAGTAGTTTATGACCATTCGACCTCATCATTCCCAGAGCCTGGTGGTCACCATTGATAAACTTATAGGTGGCCATCAGATCACCCCCGAGCCTGCACTTTTCCAGGCTAAAGAGTCCCATGGCTCTCAGCCTGTCATTGTAAGGTCTGTTTTCCTGACCTCTGATCATGCGCGTGGCTCTTCTCTGGACTCTCTCAAGCTTCTCCACATCCTTTTTGAATTGTGGAGCCCAAAACTGGACACAGTACTCCAGCTGCGGCCTCACCAAGGCTGAGTACAGGGGAAGAATGATGTCCTGGGATTTGCTTGAGAAGCATCTATGCATGCAAGCCAGCGTTTTGGTCGCTTTACTAGCTGCAGCATCGCATTGCAGGCTCATGTTTATCTTGTGGTCAATGATGACCCCCAAGTCTTTCTTCTGTAGTGTTAGCCAGCATAGCAGTGCTGAGCCTATAAGGATGTTGCAGGTTTTTCTTCCCAAGGTGGAGAACCTTGCATTTTTCGGTGTTAAACACCATCAGGTTCTCATCTGCCTATTTGCTGGGCCTGTCCAGGTCAGCCTCGTCATCCCTTGGGGCAGTCTGGTGAAGATGATATCAATACATCTACTGCTGACATCTCATCTGCTAAACCATGTGGAAATGTGTCTAAATAAAAATATCCAATAAGATATTAATCTATTTGTAGATTAAGAACTAATAAGCAAACTTGTATGGAATGTCTTCTAAATGAATAAAATATAACAGTAACTTCTGTTTGCTCTGTATGTATTACTTGAATTTTACAGATTGAAAACATGCTATTGAATATTTATATTTTTGTGGTATAAGTTGGAAACTTAATTTGTGAAACATCTTTGGTTTTAACTGACACTTGTTTGTATTTTTTATCTAACAATGGACCAGATGATACAGAACATTATTACAACTGAAGGAGTTTTGGAGGTTTTATATTTTTTGGAGGACTGCATATTTGTCAGTCCTTTGACCTGTTGCCTGCGTCACTCTGCCTGTCATAAAGTAAGGTTTAGCTACATTGTCCTGGATGTGTTCCTTTTTTGCTCCATGAGGATTGCTACTTAGTGCTAGTTCATGATGTTTTTCCTTCCCCTTCCTGGCTTAGCTGCCTGTCACGTGGTAAGTAGAATCAAGGCTGTAGCATCTCTCGATGTACTTGCACAGAAAGTGGTGGCTGTTGCTGCATAGTACTGGTGTATTTCTGAACCTCCAGATGTAAACTTTGATTGGACCAAGCTTAGGAACATTAGAGATTAGGAAAGTCTTACTCGACTTGTATGCTGGGTCACTTAACCTGCCGTCTAAGCCTACTGTGGATGTTCTTTCTTTTACTATTTTCTTTATGTAGTCAGTCAGCAGTTTGGCATGTTGTTTGTTTGAATTTCACTTTGGCAGAGTGGGAAGCAAATAAAAATGCAATTGGTGGAGGCTTGAGGGGCAGGTGGGATACTTGCAATTCTCTGTACCTCATTTGCTAAAAAAAATTACAGATTTAAAATGCATAGTATCATTCTGTGTGATAATTCCATATAACAACCTTATTATGATGGATGAGATGAGTTTGTGTTTTTTGGTGCTTCTGTTGGCTTGTAATTTCAAAAAGAAAAAAACACACCAGTTATGTTACAGGGATTTTTTTCATGCTGATAATCTGCAAACTTAAAACTCATTTCAGTTAAATACTTTAAATAAACTACAAAAGTCTGAAGAAAATTGTAGGAAACTACTCCTTGGAAGGAAGCCCTAGGATACTCTTACATGTGCTCTGGGGTGGGGGCAGTGCTTTAATTGGAGTGCTTGTGGAACCACTCTAATTAAAGCATCACTGCATCTCATGTATCAGTGTCCCCGCACTTAAAAATGGTGGTGGGGCTACTTGAACTAAAGCTCATTTGACAAACTTTAGTTCAAGTGTCCCTGCCACCATTTTTAAGCGTAGTGAAGCTGATACATGAGACAGGAAGCTGCTGGAGTGCAATAATTGCCACACTCCAGCAGAATCGATTTAGTAGAGTCTGCTTCGACATGCTAGAATTCCAATATGTTGGAGCAGCCTCCCTGCTCACATATAAACACCCTTAAATATTAAATGGTGTTTGCTTACAATTTTCCCAGGTCTGTGAAAAATAATTTGTTTAAAATATCACGATGTATATTTTTATTTTATATGATGTTGGCCACCTAGCACTACTGATGCTGAGCCAGAGATTCAGGTCAAACACTAGGAACACCCATACATCCCATCCTAATCTCTGAGATCAGCCAAAAGCAACCTCCCAAAAGTTTTTAAGTCATTTTGTTTTCTTGTTCACTCTCCTGTTTTATAAATGATTCTGTCCTCTTATTATAAGCTGCCCTTAATCTTTGTTAGAAAGGGCATCACACAGATTGAAATAATAAATAAACCATTATTTTAGTAGAACATTATCAATCCTGCGCAGCTAAACTGGCTGTTCTGCATATATGGTTTTATTTCATGTGGAAGCTAATGTTGTGACCCTTCCTAGAAAAGCTGAAAAAGAGCTGTGGGAGAATAGTATTTCTCTAAAAATATCAGCTCAGTGTGCAGCAGGAACCAAAAAAACCCTAACAAAATGCTTGGCATTGTTAAGAGACGTGAGAACAGAATGGAAATCATCTTGCCATCACCACTATGCAATTCCATGGTGTGCCCACATATAAGTCTAGTCTCTGCATCTCAGGAAAGGATGTAGTAGAATTAGAAAAGATAAAGAGAAGTGCAACGAAAATGATTGGGGGCGTACTGAAATTGTCGTACCAGAAGAGACTAAAAAGACTAGGACTGTTCAGTTTGAAAAGGAGAAGGGTTAAGGGGGATATGATGGAATTCTGTGAAATAACGAAGTGTGAACAGAGTGAATAAGGAAGTGTTATTCACCAGGTGCCAGAGTACTAGAATTAAGAGGTACCCACTGAAATCAGTAGGACACCATTTAAAACTAACGAGGGAGGACTTTTTTTTTTTAATGCAGCACATGGTGAACTTGTGGAACTAATTACCACAGGAAGTTGTAGATACAGATCATGTAGGTTCAAAACAGGAAGTTATAAAAGCAGGTAATATAGTTTCAATATAGGTTCAAAACAGGACCATACAGATTAATGAACAGTCTATTAATCGTTGTTAAATAGAACAGAAGTGTATCATCTGGCACTTCTAAACCAGGGGTGTTCGATCTCTGTTCAGTATTTAATATGCTTAAAACTGGGCCAAATGCTGCCCAGTGAGCCATGGCATCTGGCCTGCAGGACTCTCCATGGTTAAAAAATGTATCAGTAGGGGAGCAGTGGCAATATTGCTGCTCTTCCCTGCTTCCAAATTCCACCCCTACCCCCATGGGGCCAGGTTTGGGCTGGGCCATTTCCCCTTCCCCTGTGCTGCCAGATGGGGCCTCACTGTACCTTCCCTTGCTGGTTTGGGACCACTGGTGACATCCAGCCTGCAGATAGACCGAGCACTGACCATCCAGCCCATTTGGCCAAAAAGATTGGACACAGCTTCTCTAAGCTAATGATGGTGGATTCCAGGGAGAGTAATGAACAAGGGGATAGATCACCCTTTGATTGGGGGCATCAAACTTGCACCAGGCCAAATCTGGACTGAAGGGTCTTCTCAGTTGGATCTGCAGGAACATAAGCAATTACAGTGAGGCCACATTTGGGCAGTAGGGTGGCAATGAGAACATAACTTAAGACGATAGGGCTATAGGCAAATAGGAATGGAAGGAACCTCATAAGGTCACCTTGTCCAGCCCCCCTGCTCAAGTGATATTATAACATTATATTGTAGATTTTGGGCAGAGGTCAAATGCCAATTTTCTAGTTAAAGCATTATATAATTATCATTATGAAAACTAGTAGAAATAATTGTTTCAGAGATTTTTCTTAAAGTATTTTTTGGGGGCTTTGTTTATGAAATTTTTACCAAACGTAAGCTGAGGATTTTTGACTAATTAACAGGTATGGTAGTTACCATTGCAAAAATTCCTCAGTGGCTATGGTTATGTTTGTCATAAAGAAAATGCATTCTTGTTAAAGCTAGGCATTGACTATGTGTTTCTCCATTTTCATTAGAAGCGTTTTTGTTGTTGTTTTTCTATATGGCCTGATACCATAAATAAGGTTCATCTGTTAGGACTTGACTTAATTCTTAATAGTATTCTGATTTTAAGCATATTAAATATTCTTAATCTTTCTAATTATGCTAAGTTGGTAGAATGAAGTTATAAGTTACTTTGCAAAACAAAATACTTGAACAAGAAGTTGTAGTCTATAAATTGTCTGGGAAGTTGGACCTCTTAGTTGCTGAATTAATTTCTCTTGCCTTCTAATTTCTGACTCTTATTTTTTTTTAGTGCCAGGTTTTCCTCTCCTGTCCCCCCAGTTTATTGCAGTTTAGTAAGTGGCTACTGAACATACAGAAACATTCTTTCAGGAAGTATTATTCAGTTTGTACATTTTTATCTCAGATGTGAGGAAACTAATAATCTTACTGTTGTCTTTATAGAAAGGCCATAGGTCCTTAGTCTGTAATATCATTTAAATATTCCAGCTTCTGTATAACTACTACTACTTCCTGTGCTTTGGAAAATTTTTATTTTTCTAAAGAGAAATGTCTCAGTTCTTCAGAATGGAGAGTGAAAAAGGTGTAGCAGTAAAATATACAATGACTTGCCACTTGTTGATAGCTGTTGGTTGTTTTTTAAATCCTAAGTGAACAGGTATAATTTCCATTGTAACTTTGTAGAAGGTGAGGATATCCAATGTTATTTGAGCTTATTGAGACACTACTGGTTCTTCTAACCCATGGAGATTAGTGGCTCTACTTTATAGAAGAGATTCATTTAAAATGTAATAGATGTTTTCAGAAATAGGTCTGCTTTCAGAAGCACCCCAGAATTAAGTGAACAATATCTAGGTGTATAATAACGTGGGCTTATCTCCATTTAAGGAAGGGAGAGGCTTGGTTTATGCAAGTCTGAAGTCGGGCAGAAGCAAAGCCAGGAGGTTACTTCAGAGATTAATTAGTTCAGAAAGGCATGAGCTTTTGTAGGCAACAACCTACTTCATCAGATGCTATAGGTCAGGGGTGTCAATCATCTGGCCTACAGGTCTGATCTAACCTGTAGGGATATGGCTAGGAGTGGGTGTGGCCTGCCAAAGTCTGTGGCCCTGGTGGTCATGTCCATTGGTTGCTGGTGAGCGAGCAGGGGCTGTGCAACAGCTCCCACTTGGCCTCTGCCATTGCTAAGAGTTGCATGGCCTCTGGCCACTTGCCCTACTCACTACTGCCATGGTGGCTGCTAACACCACTCTGTGCCAGATGCAGCTTATAAGAAGTCCTGCAGTTAGGATCTGGCTCAGAGCAAAAGGTGAATTTTATACCGCTGCTATAGCTCATGCCTCTTTGAACCAGAGAGTGCATAAGGTACCGTTGTGCCTTACCTTCCACTTAAGAAAGGGAAAAGAATGCAAGAGACTGAAGTTTCGCTCTTCATGCCATCTCTGAAAATTTACTGTTGATGCATGGATTTGCTTTAGACAGAGCTTTTGTATGTAGACTCTTTCCTTTCCAGCATTAGTTTCTTGTAGTTACTATATACCTTCTCCATTGTATTGACTCAGTGGAATTAAGTGAAAGGAGAGGTATAAAAATGAAATTCTCAGTGTGTTTCTTTATCATGTTATTTAAATTAGTACTAATTTTTTCTGTACAGCAGTTCTACATTAAACATAACAGAAAAAATTGCGGACATTTCCCATCTAGTCCTAAAGGAGTGGTGCTTGTAATTTGCCTTTTGCAAACATATTTGCAGGTATTCTATCACGTTCCTCATACTACTCAAACATACTTGCACCCATCCCACCTTCCTTCTGTGTACAGAATTGTGACTGCTGGATGTCAGGTTTTACTTTCAGTGTTGCTGCTGATGTAACTGTTAAATACATTGCTGTAGGACCAAAAGAAAAACATACATCTACCCAGAATAGTACATGAGTGACTACATCCTGCTAGTCACTAGTCGGATAGACAGGAAATTCAAATGACGCTCAACACAGTTTAATTATACACAAAATACTGACCAAGTAAACAAATACAAATTATTTTCTGGTAATCTTAGGTGTTGCTTGTAATGCTAGTAAATTTAAACTTTTCTAATATCAGTTCAGTTTTGAAGTTGATGGTGTTCCTTTAAATAGCTATCAAGACACGGTGGACAAATTGGAGAGAGTCCAGTGGAGGGCAGAGAAAATGGTTAGGGGCAGGGGTGACTTATGAGGAGAAGCTGAGGGAACGGGGCTTATTTAGTCTGGAGGAGAAAGACTGCAAAGGGAATTTAATAGCGGCCTTCAGCTACCTGAAAGGTTATTCCAAAGGGGATCGACCTAGACTGTTCTCAGTGGTAGCAGATAACAGAACAAGGAGCAATGGTTTCAAGTTGCAGCAAAGGAAGTTTAGGTTAGATATTAAGGAAAAAAAGTTCTTCCTGGGAGGGTAGTAAAATACTGAAACAGGTTACCCAGACATGTTGTGCAATCTCTATCTTTGGAAGTTAAGACCCAGCTAGACAGAGCCCTAGTTCTCTATTGGGGCTGGTCCTACTTTGAGCAGGGGGGTAGATTAGATGACCTCCTGAGGTCCCTTCCAGCCCTAATTTTCTATAATTGTAGTTGTTTTTAATTGCATATTTAAATATCCAACCTCATTATGGAACCCTGCCAGATCTTGTAAACTGAATGGAGCTGAGCTGGATGGGAGTGTTCCAGGGACCATTGGGTGCTACAGGAAGGGGTCATGATTCACTGATGACACTTATCCTTTTTAGCTAGTAATAAGTCCAAATCCAAGAATGGTATTGGGGGGCACTGTTTATGTGGAAATACCCATTGAGATGGAACTTAAAGCAAAACATCTGATAATTTGGATTCAGTGAAGATTCCTTGCCACTTGCAAAAATATATAGTTTAGGTTATTAAATTTGATATCTAATAGAAAGTTCACTTTCTTCTTAAGTCTCAAGCAGTTTGACTAGACCTTGTATATTTGTGCTAAATTGTTTTGCCGTGTTGCTTTGTGCTGTTTGCCATTTTCACGCTTTATACCAGGGCTAGGCTGAATTTCTGGGGAGTGTGACTTGATTTGTATATAAGATACGATTGAGTATTTCAAGAGTGATAGAAAGCTTAAGATGAAAGGTACAAAAGCTATTTTGTTCGTAAGTTTTGAGGCTTTAGAGATAACACCTTTTTAATTTTGAACAGACAAAATTAAGATTGAGAATAAAATACAAGACTGAGTATAACTTGCCTTTACCTCTCCTTTGCAAACTTCAGCAGTGGGGGCATTTTGACAAGCTGGTCTTTCCTTTGCTGTGGAACCGTTGGAACCAGACCTGAATTGGGGCAGGAGTAGCAGTAGCACTGAATCGGTGACAATATACTGCAGTCTCCAAATGACAGAAGTCAGTCTCTTTGGGTCCGCACACACAAAGGAGGATGAATAATGATTCACAATATGATACAATGAAGTAGGAGATGGCTCAGTTTTCTCCGTAGTTTCCCCATTTCTTCACTTAGAATCTCTCATCCTGGAGATACTGTCTGGATAAATAGGCCTTTTCCTACATGCCTTATTTTCCCAACAATGATCTTGTATCTTCTCTTAGAAAAAAGGTTTCCCAAGAGAGCTCTTTTTTAACATTGTCTCAATAACCCTCTTTTTTGCCTGCAATGGCAAATCTCATTTCGTTCCTACTGTTAGAGAACGTCTTTCAAATAGCCGTAGAATCCAACCTGGACTAGCCTAGTGTTTGAGGTTCCTTTCTGTGTTTACATCTCTACTTTTCAGAAAACACTGTGGTGGAAAGTGTGGGATTACTCTTGGGGTGGGAAGAATGGGTTACTTAAGAATCATTCTTTGAAGAGACTTGTGGATGACTAGGACTCCTTGTTTATATACAAGTTGAAATTCTGTAGAATGTAAGAAATCTTGTAAATTTACATAGTTATTAAGTGGAAAAGGAAGTGCAGCCTTCCTGGTTCAAAACCTTTTTAAGCTGTATAAACAGATAAGTTCAGGGACCAGTAACCTTTTAGCAGTGGTGGCTCAAATTAGCTCAACTTGGTCTGAAGGTTGGCTGCTACTTGTAAAATTGGTTGCTGTCACAATCGCTTGCAAAGCAGCTGCTGCTGAAATATGACCTCTGTCCCAGGCCCGATGAAATCTCAAGATCACTTAATTGTCTTTCTTCACCGTAAAACATTTCAAGATTATGGATGTTAACTAAAGCTGCTTGGAACTTTGAATTTGTTTTGAGGTTTTGACATGCATTTATTCCAAAATACAATGAAAACAAATTCTTTTTTATATTTTCCATAAAATGAAGATTCTAAAAATTGTTTGAAATTTCATTAAAGAAATTTTTTTTTAGCAGAGACTGAACAACTAAGTTTTAAGTAATTTAAGTAAGAATTGCAGCCCTTAATTGCTTGTTATCTCTGCGTGCCCACGTGTTTGCGTATCACTTACAGATTACAGTGCGTAGACTTTGCGCCAGGAAGGCAAATGCGCATTATTATTACATTGTAAAAACCCACTTGACTACTGTATAAAACCAAATTCAACATTTAATATTTATTTTAATTAATGTCCTATCATTTATCTCCAGGATGACTCTCAGCAGTCTCCTGGAGATTTATATTTAATTCTTGGAGACTCCAGGGCAATCTTGGAGGCTTGGCAACCCTAAGCGAGGTGTGGGAAGGAGCAGTGGCTCATCTGAGGGGTGCGGGGGTTGTGTGACTCCCACATCTGTGCACACCTCTGGGGGAGGCACTGCCCCCCCCAGATCTGTGTGTGGGGGGAGGACTGGCTGCTGCTGAGGGCTGGGCCCAGTGGTAGTGCCAGGCTTTTCTCAGCAGGGGGTTGGGCCTCGGCTGTGCTTTGGGTGGATGGCGGTGGCTCTGGGAGGGGGGTGACTATGGAGTAGGCTACAGCTACCTCAAAATTCTCTGTATCTCCCCTTCTAGTGCCACCACCACCTGCCTCAAGCACAGCCCTGGCCCAGCCCACCTGCTGGGAAGAGCCGGGCACTAACCTGGCCCCAGCCTGCAATGGCAGCCTGCCCTTGCCCTGTGCGCAGATTTGGGAGGCACATGCCCCCATGCCTCCCCCAGGGGTG
>NW_017728909.1:43486101-43510690 GCF_001723895.1 Crocodylus porosus
CCCCCCCACAGACTTATTAGCTGCATGCTGCTCTCCAAATTGCCAGGCTTGCATATCAGCAATCGGATTGGTATCCACCAATATTTTATAGATTTCATAGACATTAGGGGCTGGAAGGGTCCTTGTGAGATTGAACTAAGCCTCCCCGCCATGGGCAGCAAGAAAAATATCCATAAGTTTTTTGAAAGAGGCTAAAATAGGCGCTTGTACCATCTCTGGGGGGAGTCTGTTCCAGACCCTGGACACATGCACTGTAAAGAACTTTTTCTTTGTGTCTAGTCTAAATCAGCCTTCCTGGAGTTTGTGGCCATTAGACCTTGTTATCCCCTTGGGGAGCTCTGGTGAACAGCTGTTCTCCCAGGTCTTGATGTAACCCTCTTATATAATTATAGGCTGCTACCAAGTCACCCCTGAGCCTTCTTTTTTCCGGACTGAAGAGTCAAATCCCTCAGCTTCTCATATGGCCTGTCCTCCAGGCATTGGATCATATAAGTGGCTCTTCTCTGGACTCTCCCATGCTTTTCCACATTCCTCCTGAAGTGGGGGGCCCAAAACTGGACAAAGTATTCCAGGTCATTAATAATCGGACGTTGGCTCGTTAATAATTGGCCATCAGTATCAGCCCAAAAAATCTTTATCAGTGCATCCCTAACTACAAGTCCATTAAGTTGGGTCATTGAATTCAGCTACTTTTTGTGCTTCCAAAAAAATGGGTTCCTTCTTTTCCAATAAAATTTTTTAGCATAGAATGTTTTTCAGGGAGCATGACAAAAGTTCACAGGTATTTATATATAAAATTTTCCAGACTAGATGGAAATGTAGAATTTTCTTGAGCTTTCTGTGATTAAGTACCTTTTAAACCTTATTTCTAAAAAGCTCTTTTTTTTTTTTTTTTTGTTGAGGTGGTGTCATAACATGGTTTCTATAAATTGATCTTAACTGCTGTTCTGCCATGCTACCTTCTGCTTTTAAATGTAATTTAAATTTTCAAACTCCGTTGTTATGTTTTCTGGTAACTGAAATGTAATGCCCCTTTTAATAGTGAAACTTCACAATATAAAGCAAAAATTCTGATAACTTTTTTAAAGAGTAGAAAAAGATTATATAAAAATCTAGGGCCTGATTCTTCAGAATTGCTCATCACCCACTGTAACCATGGATTTAAGTAGAACTTGTCAGTACTCTGCAGCCCTTGAAATATTTAACTTTGTGCTGAACACACTTTCCATGCTTTTAACGAAAGCATTGTTTTTTCCCCTCTTGTTTTTAGTGCATTACGTAAGTTGTTGGGTTAATAACACTTGAATTCATAAAGCATTTTTTTCAAACGGTAAAGTAATTTATAATGCATAAACCCCTCTATTTTCCTTTGCAGTGCCTGAAAATGACGACAAAGCGGAACTTGTTTGTGCGGCTGGTGCCATGCCGCTGTCTGCGTGGGGAAGAAGAAACTGTTACTACACTTGATTACTCTCACTGCAGCCTGGAACAGGTGCCTAAGGAGATTTTTACCTTTGAAAAGACCTTGGAAGAGCTCTATTTAGATGCTAATCAGATTGAAGAGCTTCCAAAGGTAGGTTTATAATGTATTGTTTATTTTGTAAGATGTATCTTAACTAGAGGTGCACTGATATGTTGGTAGCACTGATAAAAGGAAAATTAACATTATTCACTATCTACTTTTTTTGGTCAATGTAGCCACTAATGTCACCAATAAATGCTGCATGCATGTGCACAGCCGCAGAATGTGTATGACCAGGATTACAGCCCAGCAGCTTGGAGAGCACAGTCTGGCCAGAAAGTGGGGGGTGTCGAGCTTGGAGATTGAGGCCCTCATGGTGAGGGAGGGATCAGACAGGGGCAGGTACTGCCCAGTCAAGGAGGTGGATGCAACCCTAGAGTCAGAAATAGGGTGGGCCCACAGGCGGCTCATCCACAGTGAGTAGGGAGGGGGGCAGCTCTCTGCCACTGTGCAGTCTTGGAAGAGCCACAGAGGACATGTTCCCCTTGCGTTTGTGCGAGGCAAAGATGGACTGCGGGCTCAGGGCCAGGGGCTGTACAGGCCTCTTTCCGATTGGGGATTGGGCCCCAGCTGTGCTTGGAGCAGGCCAGGGGCAGGGTGGGTGGTGGCGGCGGCACTGGGTGGGGTGGCTATGAGGTGGGCTATAGCTATTGCACAATTCACTGTAGCCACCCCTTCTAGTGCCACTGCCGCCTCCTGCCCTGTTCCCACTTACCCTGAGTGCAGCCCTGGCCCAGCCTACTGTTGGGAAGAGGCCGGCGCAGCCCCAAACTGGCAGCCCACCCTCACCCTGCACACAAATCTGAGGGGCACATGCCCCCTATGCCTCCCCCAGGAGTGCATGCAGCAGCAAGGGAGCCACCCATCCCTCAGTGCTCCCTGGATGAGCTGCCTGCAGCTCTTTTCTGTTTCTGGCCCTGGGGTCGCATCCATCACTTTGGCTGGGCAGCCCCAGCCCCACTCCCCCCTCACTGTCAGGGCCTTAATCTGTGTCCCTCCCCACCATGCTCCTTTCCTCCCCCAACGCCCCTTTCCCACACAGACTTACCACCCAGACACTGCTCTCCATGGTGCTGAGCTGCATTCCTGTAAATCAGCTATTGGATTGGTGTCAGCCAATGTGGCTCGTTAATAATCGGCCATCAGTGTTGGCCAAGAAAATCTTTATCAGTGCACCCATACTCTTAACCCTGTTAATTTTCTATAGTAACCCTATTGCTTTATTTTATCGGCAGGTCAGTATTTATAAAAGTATGTGGTATTACATGAGGACACTAGCATGTGACATGCTTATTTTATTTAGCTTGTTGTTTTAACCTTCTAAATGTGATACTGGAGATGATTATGTTGCTTTGTTTCTTTTAATCTCTTATGCTATATTCAATTTTCTCTTCTCTGAATATACACCTGCAATCTGAAGATATATCTATAAGGCACAGTGGTAATAATGTGATGGGTGTTTTTACTTGGGTACTAGAAGCAGGATAGCTCTGTTAGTGCAGCATTCTCTTCATTAATTAGCCTTACTTTCTTAGCATGTGCTTTAGATACATTTACACAGTGCAGTGCAGTTTCCTGAACTAACTCAGAATAAGCCAGCTCTGGTATGTCTGCACAGCACTGCCTTGTGCTATTATAGGCATTATTATAGGTTATTACAAATCACTCATTTTCTTCAAGTCATTATATTTACTCTTGTACGTGTCCACAGAAATTATTTTGAAAGTATTTCTAGTTATTTGACAGATTTGGAATTGAAGAGCTGGAATGTTGGTTTGGCAATTTAGGTGTATAGTCTGGAGTGTGTCTTCAAAGGTCAGATCTGACAATGCTGTCATTTTATAATGAAGTTTCAGAGAGAATTCTTAAAGGTACAAACACTCATGGTAGATTGTGACTATCAAGCATATTCTCTTTGAGAGAGCTTAGTATCTTGTGAGTAGGTAAGAAGTGTTCATTACCACACGACAAAGTTATCATTTGTGAAATGCTCTGTTGAAAGGTTGATTCTATTCTATAGATTAATGGCATTTAATCATTGAAAGTCCAAGTGGCATAAGCTAATGAGGAAGTTAAATTTCTGATTTACCTGGAAAAAGACAGTAGTTTATAGTTCATTAAAAGCATTGGCCTGAAGTGGGGAAGCAGAGTTAAGCTACTTTTGAAAATCTCACTGTTAAGTGCCTTTGAAAGTCTGCCTTGGGAATCCACCCTTAAACTTTTAGTAGTGCTATTTATATATTACCAGTGGACATTTTATCAAATATATTTTGTGGTCTGAAACTTCTGATATTTATCTGCATCCTCCCAAAAAGTATTTTCCTGCTCTCATGTGGCTGATTGGTTTCATACCTTTTTGATTAAAAAGCCTTTTGCACATATCAGTGAGACTTTTCATCTGGCTTTAACTTGTTCATGGGGTCCTAATACATACATCCTGTTAAAGGTAATGCAAAGACTTAATAAATTGTTGCACTGAATATTAATTTTTTTTTTTTTAAGTAGTAAATCTAACATTGCTTTTTAAGAAAGTGACTTGAAATTTAAGTTCCTTTTATATGAGCTGCTCTTGCTGCATAGAATCTGTAAACAATTGATAGTTATACTCCAGCTGGACATGAGAAGCTTCTTCCAAGCAATAAAAGCCATTTATGGGCCACGTTCCAGTGGCCCAAACACCTGGCAAACTAAGGATGGCTCTACCCTTCTCACACGTAATGTATCCGTGAAACAATGCCAGAAGGAGCGCTTCAAGATTCTACTCAGCTATGAACCTGAGGTCTTATCTGCCACCATCAAGTCCATCCCTCAACACGCAGTAATATAATCTCTTGCTGATCCCCCATCCTTCAAGGAGGTCTGGTGTGCCATCACTCAGACCAAGAACAACAAGCACCAGGACCAGATGACATTTCTGCAAAGGTCTTCAAAGCTGGTGGAACAGCACTAGCGCAAAAATTTCACCAACTTCTCATCAAAATATGGGTTAACAAGGAAGCTTCACCTGACTCAAAGAATGCCAACATTGTGGCCATCTTCAAGAAAGGGAAGTAGTCAGTGTGTGGGAACTACCAAGATACTGCCTGTTGCCAGGAAGGTCCCCCTTGCTGAAGATGTCCTTCCAGAATTCCAGTGTGGCTTTAGGCCATTGTGGGGTACCACCAACATGATTTTTCTTGCATGACAGATCCAGGAGAAGTGTAGAGAACAACATCAGAAGCTGTTTATGGCATTCATTTATCCAACCAAGGCCTTTGACTCCGTCAATTGTGAAGCCTTATGGAAAGTTTAGGCTAGGTTTGGTTGTCCATTGGAGTTCATCAGGATTCTCAGGCTACTGACAACCACTACAGTCCTTTGCAATGGATGGACCCATTTACCATCCATACTGGTGTCAAGAAAGGATGCACCGTCACCCCAGCCATTTTCTCTATCTTGCTGTAATTTTGATTCTCATCTGCGACTGCCTTCCTCCTAGAATTGGGGTTGGTCAGCTTTTCAACCTGCAGCGCCTTCACAACAAAACAAAAGTTACCACGATTGGCATTGTCAACCTTCGGTATGGCGATGACTATTATCCTCATGCACACTGAGATGGATCTGCAGTCTGTCTTTGACCTTTTTAGGTGCCAGTCATAGCCTGGGACTCTCCCTTTAATACTGGGAAGGCAAAGGTGCTCCATCAGGCTGTCCCAGCACAAACTGCCCCCCTACGCCACAAATCACTATTGGTGAAGAACTCCTGAAAAATGTTGAGCACTTCCCATATCTTGGCAGCCACCTCTCCCAGTCGGTCAATCTTGATGTAGAAATCAAACAGGATTTTCTGTGCCAGCATATCCTTTGGAAAGCTGCTTTGCCATGTCTTTGCCAACTGACATCTGCAGATGGAAACTAAGATCCTGATCTACGATGCAGTGACTATCCCCACACTCTTCTACAGGTGTGAGATGTAGGTGACATAACAAAGCCATCTTAAGCACCTGGAATGGTTCCATCAGTGATGCCTCAGGAAGATCCTTCGCAGTAGACAGGAAGACTACTGCACAAATGCCAGCATCTGCTCTGCAGCTAATGTAAGCAGCATTGAGGTGAAGATCATGAAACATAAATTCTGCTGGGCTGGCCACTGTGTGTGGATGGCTGATACTTGTCTCCTGAAGCAAGTCCTTTTGTCTCAACTTAGTCATGGTAAGAGGATCCATGGGGTACAGAGGAAGCATTACAAGGACACCCTGTAATCCAGGAGCATCCAATCTTTTTGAATGTGGGGCTGGATCATGAACTTTTTATCACACAGTGGGGCAGCAAGCCATCTTCAAAGACCTCACAGGAAGCGGTATCACATCACCCCTCTTTCCCCCCTGAAACGAAAGTACAGTGTTTACTTTCGTTTCCCATTGTAGCACCTCAGGCCTCAGAAAAAAGCTTGGAGGGCTGCATGGCAGCCTGCAGGCTGTATGTTGGACAAACCTGCTGTAAGCATACCTTAAGAAGGTTGGCATCAACCTTACAAACTGGGAAGTGCTGGCTGATAACAGGTCTCAATGGTGCTGCACCAGATAGCAAGCTATAGTGCACTTTGAAGAGAGCCATCTTGCCAAGGAAGCTGAGAAACAGCAGAGGAGGAAGGAAATCTTACAACATGCTGGCCAACAGCTGTGCACCCCCCCCTCCCTCCCCCCAGCACCACCTGTTATATCTGTGGAGAAACTTGCAGAGCATAGATTGGACTCTTCAGCCGTCTTAAAGCTCACCAATAATTTATCCTGGTAGACATCATCTTCGTATAGAGGGATAGCTATAAAGACTCCATCTGGAAGTCCTACAGGTGAAGAACCTGTCTGTCTACTTTGGAAACCGAGAGTGCTCTAATACCTTGGAGTTTTACAAGTCCTAAAATATGGAAAAGGGCCCTGTCACACACACACTTGCCTTTTCTTTAGGTTTCTATAGCTCAAGACCAGAAGGGACGGTCTAAAATAACTTTAACTTTATTTAGTATGACCTCTTGTCTGTTACAGGCTATCTGATTTCACCCAAAGTTGAGTTGAATAAACTTATTTGATGAAACATATCTTCCATGAGGGCATCCGGTCTTGATTTGTGACAAAATCATGTGATGGAGAATTTGTTACTTCCTTGGCTTGTTTGTTCTCATGGCTAATCTCCCTCGTGGTTTTAAAAAACCACTGTTCTTCAGCTTCCTGTCACTGGCTCTATAATGCTTTTTCTGTTCAAGGTGATGTCTTGAAGAACCCTTAGTGCCTTATATTTTCTCTTTAGGAATGTACATTCTTGGAGTGTACTTTGTCACTGTTCTGGGTGTTTTTTTAAGTTGAACAGGTTGAACTCTTAAATGTCTCCCTCTGAAACATTACCCACTCATTTTGTGCTTTTCTTTTCTTTGCTTTTCAAATTCAACATCCATTTTAGAACATAGAATACTGAACACAGTTTTGGTATCCAATATTGATCCTGCTGATGTGAACTGTGAATCAAAGATTTAAATTAAATATTGTGAAGGAGAAAGACTTGGGAGCGTTTAAAAAAAATCCTTTTTATCTGTTTGTCTGTTTTTGTCGTGTAGCCCCAGAAGTAACCTGAATGACAAAACTTCCCTTGTAGTTGTATAACTTCTCTGCTTCCAGGTAATGGAAAACTCCAGAATGAGAACACATGTTCCAAGCTGAAAAGGCCTTGTGTGTTTAGCTTTTCAGGGGTGGAGCTAGGCTTCTTAAGTCATCCTCCTATTTTTGAGTCTTAGATTAACTACATTTTCTAAAGCTGAAGCAGCCCTTTACTATATAGTAGAGGCATTATCTAAAATTGAGAGTACATCTGATAAAGTTTTCCTGCATTCTTAATGCTTTCTTGGTTTTCCAGAATTCTAGTGAACATAAATGAGGGAAGGAAAATACAAATTAGATAATTGGTAAATAGTTATGTAAAACTCAAACCAACTTTCCATACACGATGTATATTGCTGGACTTGATCAGAGGGTCAGCAATCTCTGGCCTATGCTGGATCTGGCCTGCAAGCCCTTGGGAATGTCTAACCCAGCATGGGGAATTGGGAATCAAGCTGCCCATCCCCTCTGCAGGCCTTCTACTACTATTGTGCTTGTGCTTACCTATGATGCAGAGGGGCAGAGTGTCTGAGGGTAAGAGCCGGTGGCTTGAGTTGGGAACAGGGCGTGGAGATGTATAACACCTGGCTCCTGCCTGTGGGACAAAAGGTTTACCAATCCCTGGATTTAGATTTTTCCAAGCATATCCTAGCAGGAATTATTATTCATGGCCTATCCCTGTCTGTCTGGACAATTGTTTCTGTTCCATAAATAATACCAGTCTTGATGCCCAACTTTACACTTTTCCAACCAATGTTGTTTTGCTTTATCCCATGTTAGCCCTCATGAAGAGGTTTTTCCTCTGTGCTTGTGACTTGGGGTGGCTGATTGCTGCTAAAGTGTTTGCCTGGTACCTGGTGTGTGTTTGGGTTGTCATGTGTCATTGTCCCTTCTCCCCCACCCCCTAGTCTCTTTTTATTCTTCCCCTCCTGGAGTGACTGAGTGACGGGGCTTGCTCTGGATTGGACTGGTTTAGGTAATTGAGGGGTAAAGCTAGCCTACGCAACCTTATAAAAAGTGAACCATAGGAGCAGTAAACAGAGGGCAGCAAACAGAGGAAGAATTTGCCTGGGGAGCTCACCTGAGGAGAGAGCCAGGGATCAGGAGTGTGTCTGTGTTGGTGTGTGTCCTCATGCATGCATGCATGCACACGTGCTGTGCATAGGAGCATGAACTTGGGCACCAAGTTCTCATCCTGTTTTGGATGCTTAGGAGGTGTGCTGCCTGCTTGAAGCTTGAATTCAGAACGTCACCAAAAGCCTGTCAAAGCTACTCCATTCTTCAGACCACTGTCCCTTCCTGCTTATCCACATAGGCACCAATGATACTGCCACAATGCTAGATTTGAAAAAGATGGATTTCATCTGACTCAAGGAGCTAATAGGCACGGTGGTATGGGAGGACAGATTGAAGGATAAAGGCGTGTGGGAGGGCTGGGAGCTTCTAAGGGACACAGTAAGCCCAACAAGAAACAGTTCTGACATGATGGAAGCACAAGAAGAATGATGAGAGTCCAATGTGGTTGCCCAAGGAGTTTCTAAAAAGCCTTGGATGCAAAAGGAACACATACAGGCAGTGGAAGAATGGGCAGGTCACCAAGGAAGGTGTACAAGAAAATAGCAAGAACCTTCAGGGACAAAATCAGGAAGGCAAAGATAAAGAATGAGGTGCACCTGCCTGGCAAAGGAGATTAAGGACAAGAAGAGGTTCTGTAAGCATGTTGGCTAGAAAAGAAGAACCAAGAAGTCTGGGTCTTCTGTTAACAAGCCAGAGGGAACTCCTAACTGAAGATGCAAAGAAGGCAGAGCTACTCAACAGCTACTTTGCCTCTGCCTTCACGAAAAAATTGAATTGCCAGACACCAAATAGAAATTATCATAATAAGGAAGGGGCAAACTAAGGGAGGGGAGATAACAAGAGATGGTCAAAGAGTTTTTTTGCTGGGTCTGAATGAATTAAAGTTGGCAGGGCTCCTGAAGAAACTATCAGAGGAGATCTCTGAATCCTTTGCAATGATCTTCATGAAGTTAAGAGACAGGCCAGATACCAGAGGACTGGAAAAGGGCCAGTGTAGTGCTTATTTTCAAATAAAGCAAGGAGGCGAACCTAGGGAACCACAGGCTGGTAAGCCTCACCTCCATACCTGGGAGGTTACTGGAAGACATTTGCAAGCATCTGGTGGAGGAAAGGCTGATCACAAGCAGCCATCATGTATTTATGAAAAACAGTGTCAAACAAACATGGTCTCATTCTTTGACAAAGCAACTAAATGAGTGGATGAAGGGAATGCTGTAGGCGTAGTGTATCTGGACTCCAGTAAGGCATTTTATCAGGTCCTGTGTGACCTTCTCATAATTATTTACCGGGTCTGTATCAGAATGGCAGGATATTTTGAGTGGAGTCCCACAGGGGTCTCTCCTGGGCCCAGTGATGTTCAACATGCTTATTAATGACCTGAACGCTGGTACAGAAAGCTTCCTGAGTAATTTTGTGGACAACACAAAACTAAGAAGAATTTGAGCATATTGGAGGATGCGAGAACAATTCAGAAGGATCTTGGCAGATTGGAATGTCGGGCTAGAGCTAACAGGACCAAATTGCCAACAGAAAAATGCAAGGTGCTACATCTCAGAAGGAATAATCAAAACCACAAATACAAAATGGAGGACACATGGCTGGATGACAGCTCTGTGGAAAAGGACTTGGGAATCTTCAATGACCACAGACTCAATAAAAGTCTGCAGTGTGATGCAGCTGCAAAAGAAGACAAATGTGGTTTTGGGCTGCATCAGTAGAAGCATTAGGTGCAAGACATGGGAGATGATAGTGCTGTTCTACTCAGCACTGGTTAGACCTCATTGGGAGTACTGTGTGCAGTTCTGGGCACCACATTTTAAAAAGGACATGGAGAAGTCGAAGAGTGTCCAGAGGCATGCGACAAAGATGATCAAGGGCTGGGATGGTAAATCATACAAGGAGAAGCTGAAGGAGCTAGGCATGTTCAGCTTGTGAAAAAGTTGTGTAAGAAGGGACATGATAGCAGCCTTCAAATACTGGAAGGGCTGCCATAAAGAGGAGGAAAAGCACCGTTTCTCTTTTGCTGCAGAGAGGAGGATACAAACCAAGGACTTGAAGTTGCAGCAAAGTAAACTTAGATTGGCTATCTGGAAAAACTTATTAACTGTGTGAATAGTGAGGCAGTGGAATAGACTGCTTAGGGAAGCTGTGGACTTTCCATTATTGAAGGTGTTCAAGAAGAGGTTGGACAGCCACTGGTCAGGAATGATCTGTCAGGAAGGTTGGAGAGCCACTGGTCAGGAACAGTACCTATGCCTGTTTTCTGCCATAGGTATTTTCCATGTTTCTGGGCTTTGCTGGTTGCTTTCCCATCCACCCTCCTTTGTCTGTTGTGTCAGGGTGTTTAAGCCTCCTCAGCAGCATTGGGTGTTGGCTACAGCTAAGGCTGGGAACTTCAGCGGTGGTGTGTGCTGATTCTTCTACTAAGAGCAAACCTGGAGGCTCCTGGCTCCACTCAGGGTCCAACTGCTTGCCATACTTGGGGTCAGGAAGGAATTTTACTGCACAGTCAGATTGGTATGGACTATGGGGGCTTTTGCCTTCCTCTGTAGCCGGGGGGGGTGGGGCTCTGCCCAGACCTCTTGAGCCTAAATTGACACTATTTTATGAGAGTAGGACATTGACAGCTGTGGTTCCCCTGCTTTACCTGTGGCAGGTTAGGGTGTTAGGTTTATGCTGTGTCAGGGTTGAGAGCAGTCTAATGTAAAGTTTAGATTATGGTTTGTATGGGATGATTTGGATAGGAATGATCCTGCATCAGGGAGGTGGTTGGACTAGATGACCTCTGGAGGTCCTTTCCAGCCCTACTTCTCTATGACTGTATGACTCTGTATGTGGGAATAGATCACTAAACACCTATGATTTCACCTTGTCCTTCAGATTCCTCTTTAAAATTCTCCTTGTGGTGATACTTACAACACTTTCACAGTGTTGGGAGCAAGGTAGGGTGTAGATGTACCTTACAGACTAACTGAATCAGGGATGGTAGCATCTCATGAAGTCATCTTCTGCTCATGAAAGCGTATGCATCTCTGATTCAGTCAGAGGTCGGGTATAAGGCAAGGGTAAAGATGGACCGTTTAGACTATCGTAGCTAACAGTGTTGTGACAGCTGAAGTGCCGTGACCATTGCTTGTTATATAAGTTGATAGGGCAAATCGTATCGGTATTATCTTAAGCTTTGGTTGCACCTTGTCTGTGTGTGGTGGTGGTTTTACGTTTGGTTGGCCCTCTTCCAACCCATATTTAGAGAAAGGGTTTTCTTTCTTTCATTGATGTTCATAGAGTATTAGTACTTTACCAGTAGTACAGTCATAGAATCATCACAGAAAATTAGGGTTGAATTTGCCTCAAAAGCATGCTGCCTTAGTCAGGGGGGCACGTGCCCCCCCTGCAACCAGTCCTGCTGACTGGGGGAGTCCCCCCACGGCTGATCCTGGGGACTGGGGTGGGAATCCCCCGCCGGCACTTCTGGGAGCAAGCACTGGCCAATCACTGCTGCTGCTCCCGAAAGTGGCTGCAGTGATAGGCCATTGCTTGCAGGGGGGGCACTGTTGTTCCCGCCTGCCCCCTCCACCCTGCCCATCGCCTAAGCAGCAAGCACAGCTGTCAGGGGGTACACACGTACCCTCGTACACCCCCTATGCATTGCCACTGCTCAGGAGGTGCAGTCCAACCCCTTGCTCGAAGCAAGACCATCCCCAAGTAGATCATCCCAGCTAAGGCTTCATTTGGCTTGGTCTTCAGAGCCCCCTAGGGTGGAGATTCCATAACCTCTTTGGATAACCTGTTCCAGTGCTTTACTGTCCTCCTGGTGAGAGAGTATCTCTTAATATCTAACCTAAACTTGCTTTGCTTCAACTTGAGAACATTGCTCCTTGTTCTTCTACCTGCTACCACTGAGAACCGTCTAGCTTGAAGGTGGGCAATTATTTCAGCTGGAGGGCTGCTTACAGAGTTATGGTGAGCTGTTGAGGGCCTCAAGGGTAGCACTGCCCCCTGGTTGCCATTTTGGGATTGGAAGTCCTGTCTCTTAACCCCTGATCTTTGCTACCTCTCCCTTTCCCGGCTGAAAGTTCTCCTTTTGGGAGGGGGGGGTTGCCATCTTGGAACCAGAAAAAAATGGAAATTATATGCCAAAAGGCAAACATGTGCTATAACTTATTTTCATTTTATTACAAAAAATATTTTTGTCATGATTTGTGTTTGCATACTGTATATAAAGGTAATTGCATAATATCTAAAAAATGTCTTAACGTTTGCATACTATGTGTGGGGTGTGGTTGGGGGATGTGTGTGTGGTGAGGGGGTGTGGCTGTGTGTGTGCAGGAGCAATAGGGTATGTTAGGGGTGTGTGTATATGTGGGGGCTTGTGGGAGCAAGTGTTTGGGAGGTGTGATGTTTGTAGGGTGTGTGTGGGATGTGGGGACCCCCACCTACTCCCTCCCCAAGGCGCATAGTCCCTGCCAGCGGTGGCAGGAGCAGCACTAGGCAGCAGATAGAAGATGCTTGGGGCTCTTGTGGCCCACGCAGGTGCTGCCGCCCAGCAGTGCATGGCCCCAAATAGTACTTCACAGGGTGACAAGGAGTGCAGCCAAGCCAGCCTGCTTCTACGATGTGGGGCTCACTGCAGTACACGTGCAGCTTCTGGCACTTGCACACCAGTAGGGGAAGCCCCACATGATGAAGCCAACTTCCTTTGCTGCTCCCTGCTATGCAGGTCCTGGGACTCTACCAGGAAGCAGAGTGCAGGGACTGGTTTCCCTGCTATTTCTGGCACAGTCCCGAGACCTGCACAGCAGGAAGTGGAGAAGGCAGCTGGCTCCGTCGTGCGGGATTTCCTCCATTGGCATGCAAGTACTGGGAGCTGCATGTGCACTGTAGGGAGCCCTGTGTGATAGAGGTGGGCTGGCCAGGTTGTGCTCTTTGCCACCATGTGCAGCGCTGGCTGGAGCTGTGCACCACTGGGCAACAGTGCCTGCATGGGCCATGAACACCTGCTGTGTGCTGCTGCCATTGTTGGTGGGGGCTTGTGTGCTGGGGGGGAATGAGGGGGATCCCTGCACCCCCCCACACACACACTCCCTCACAGCCACACCCTGCCCAGCCGAGCTCCTCACTCCTCCTGTCCCCTGCCGCCAGCCCCAGCTTGACACTTTGTGCTGCCACCCAGCTGCAGGTCCCTCTCCCCCGCCCCTGTTGCTTCCCTACCTGGTGCCTGGAGCAACCTGGATGCCATGGAAGCTGAGCAGGTCCCCTAGTGGCTGCAGCAGTGGCAGCAGCAACCCTGCCCAGAAGCTGTGTGTTGTCTGGGCTGGGCCCTTCTACCAACAAGGGTAGGAGCTAGGTGCATGAGCTGGGTGGTGTACAGTTAGTTGGTGGGTGCCCAAGGGCCAGATGAAATTGACAGGTGAGCTGAATCCAGCCCACAAGCAGTATTTTTCCTGCCCCTGGTCTAGCTCCATCCTCTTTGGAACCACCCTTCAGGTAGTTGAAGGCTGCTATTAAATCCCCTCCCAGTCTCCTCTTCTCCAGACTAAATAAGTCCCATTCCCTCAGTAGTCATGTGCCTCAGCCCCCAAACCATTTCTATTGCCCTCTGCTGGACTCTCCAACTTGTTTACATTCTTTCTGTAGTGGGGGCAGTAGCATATAATACTGTACAATATAATAACCAATAACAGTACGATCCAGTATAACAGCTTATCTTTGCAAATTAAACTTTATAGTTTCATAGTTGGTAGGGATGGAAGGGACCTAAGCAGATCATTTAGTTCAACCCCCCACCATGGGCAGGAAAGGATGCTGGAGTCAAATGACCCCAGCTAGGTGGCTTTCTAGCCTCCTTTTGAAGAACCCCAGGGTAGGGGCGAGCACCACTTCCCATGGAAGTTGGTTCCAGCTGCTAGCTGCCCTGACAGCAAAATAGTGCCTCCTGATATCTAGCCTGAATCTACTCTGTCAACTTATGGCTGTTGTTCTTTGTTACCTCTTGTGGTGCTCGGGGGACATAGACTCTCCCATTGCCTGCTGGTCCCCCTTGGCCAGTTTGTAGACAGCCACAAGATCCCTTCTCATCCTTCTCTTGTGGAGGCTGAACAGGTTCGGGTCTTGTAGCTTCTCCTCATAGATCCTCTGCCCTGCTGCCCCCTAATAATGCGAGTGGCCCTCCTCTGGACCCTCTTGATGCTGTCCACGTCCCTCTTGAAGTCCAGCACCCTGAACTGGATGTAGTACTTCAACTACGGCCTGACCAAGGTCGCGTAGAGGGGGAGGATCACCTTGGACCTGCTCATTATGCATCTATGTATGCATGACAAAGTGTGGTTAGCCTTCCTGACTGCATCCCCACATTGGTGGCTCATGTTCATCTTGGAATCAGTAGTGATTCCAAGATCCTTCTCTGCCTCTGTGCTGACGAGAAGGGAGTTCCCCAGCCTGTAGGTGTGCTGCTGGTCCTTCCTTGCCAGGTGCAACACCTTGCACTCGTTCGTATTGAAACCATCCTATTCTCATCCGCCCACTTCTGTAACCTGTGGAGATCTAGTTGTAGCCTGTCCCTCTCCTCCAGTGTGCCCACTTCTCTCCATATCTTAGTGTCATCTGCGAACTTGAATAAGGTGCTTTTCATCCCCTCGTCCAAGTCACTGATGAAAGTGTTGAACAGTGTGGGCCTGAGGACCGAGCCCTGGGAGACCCCACTGCCCACATCCCTCCAGGTTGAAAATGACCTGTCCACCACCACTCTCTGGGTACAGCCCTCCAGCCAACTAGTGACCCATCTGACTGTGTAGGCATCAACACCACAGAAGCCTAATTTTTTAATGAGGATGGGGTGAGAGAGAGTGTCAAAGGCCTTCCTAAAGTCCAGGAAGACTACGTCTACTGCAACACCTGCGTCCAAGGCTTTTGTGACCTGGTCATAAAAGGCCACCAGGTTGATCTGACAGGACCTGCCTCTAATGAACCCATGTTGATGAACATGCTAAATTTTAATTGACTTTAAATAAACAATTGGTTTAATATATTAAGTTGTAATTGAAATTTGTTGGTGTCCTGTATTTCTCATTGGCTCTTCAGAAATTTCAGAAAATGAATAAAAACAAAAGGCACACACCTATGTAATGTTGTATACTATAATACAAATATATGCTCTTATAAACTAACTCCTAAAAGGTCACATTCACTTATTTCTTTTTTTTGTTTCAATAGCAACTTTTTAACTGTCAGTGTCTGCACAAGCTGAGTTTGCCAGACAATGATCTAACCACTTTGCCAGCATCCATTGCAAATCTCATTAATCTCAGGGAACTGGATGTCAGCAAGAATGGTAAGTTATTCTTCTTATTACTTTGAATGAACTAAAAGGCAAGCTACTATGAATGTATAGATTTACAGATTAAATTATCATTATCAGAAAACAGCTGTTTGTTTTAAGATTTAGATCACTAACCTAAGTGTGTATCAAATCTGCTTAATGAAAAAATATAATTTTAGAATACATGAGGTATTGATTTTTATACCTGGCCAAGTGGTTGATTTATCTCTTTGAAATTTGGTACAGAAAAAGTAATATGGTAGAATGAAATCCTACTCTACAAAAAAAACTTAATCACATGCTCAGATTCACTGATAACAATGGATATGTAAAGAGGTGTACGAGGTTTTGATTTTAACCCTATAAGTAAAAAAGTTGAGCTGTGTCCCATGTATATAATTTGTAAGATTAGGACATTAGGTACAGGCATAAATACCAGCAGAGCAGACCTGAGCAGGGTGTAGGACCCAGGGCAAATCAGCCTGTGTGGGGGCTGGGGCCCTGCCCCTGTCCCAATCCCACGCATCCTGGATGCAAAGAACCTCCCCCACTATTGGTGCGGGCGGGGTGGGAGCAAGCGGCTGGATGTGAAACCGGTAGTGGCAGTGCGGAGTTGTCGCGGCCGCTCCATCCAGCTATGCGGGGCTCCCCAAAGTGTGGAGCCCAGGGCAGTTGCCCCAATTTCTCCCTCCTCCTCCCCCCAAGGAATGGCCCTGACTACAAGGGTCTGAGCCAGAGATGGTGGCTACTGTGTTTGTGCCACTGAAGTGGTTGCCCAGGGCTCATGCACTGGTTTCCTAACTATTCAGCATGTGTGTGTGGAGTTCCTTATCTTAAATTAGAGAAAAGCAATGTAAGCAGCTACAATGTGTTTGACCCCTTCCCCATCTCTCCACCGTCCCTCCACCACCTGGCCTGCAGCCTCTGGGGTCGGGGGGATAACAGGTACCAGAGGGTTCAGGTATGGGGGAGCAGGCAGCAGAGAGTATAAATGCTGTTGGGGGTAGGCATGGGGCATGCATGCACTTGGCAGGGGGGGAAGGACAGGTGGCAAGAAGCAGGGGTTAGGCCACTTGACTCCCTGCCACTGGTCCCTGGCTTCCCCTCGCATCCTCCAGCCACATGCTGTCCTGCCATTGCTTGCTTCATGGCCATGGTGGGGGAGGGCATATTTTAGGATGACTGTCCTAAAATTAGATTCTGTACATGGAAATTTATAAGTAATTTATAATTTCTCTATGTTTATTATCTAATTATTAGGAGACTTGGGGTGTGTCTTTAAATTGGAAGTCATCTTGGATTTGGGTAAATACAGTATATCTGTTTACAAAACCTGTTCACATCATAGGGGGGTGGTCAGGGAACTGGCTCTTTTGGGTAGCTGCATGGAGTAGGTGCTATTCCCTACACTGGGTGGTGGCAAGCTAGTTTGTCTTGAGCAGACAGCTGCCATGTGGCGAGATGTGGACATAAAATGCCTACAGTGATGTAATTTTATCTCTGACTTTCAGGACTAATTCTGCATTTCACTTGAGTGAGTTATGAAGGACAGCATTGCGCTATCTGCTCCTTCCCCCCCCCCCTTTTTTTTTCCACTCATGTAAACATGTTTGGTGACTTCTTGAGACACTGGACCCAATTTTTTTTGTTGGCTTACATTTATTGTTGTTGCCTTTATTGTATAATGTTTCAGCTATGGCTTTCTTTTCCTGAACTTCAGTATAAATAGTTTCTTTTACCTAGTGCATTTAATCTTACAGTATTAAATAACTCATTCCAAATGAAAATTGGACATTTGCTGCTGCTTTGCATTTGACTCTTATTTGCCTGTGTTTTGTTTTAAAATATATTAGTTTTTTAGTGGTGCTTTTTGGCAAATTGGTAGTTCTGTGCAACTATGAGTGTATTCAAGCATGGTGGGCCCAGTCAGAACAATTGAGGAACAATGTTTAGTGTTTTGGTAGGGGCTAAGATGCAACATTCCCTATTTAAGTTTTATTACCGCTTTCATTCACATGAATGCAGGGGGACTTATTGCAGACTAACAGAGTTTGCTGTAATAAGCTTCTGATACAGCCTACAGTTTAAAAATCAAAACAAAACAAACAGGGAGATGGAGAGTGCTAAAATCTTGAAGGTTTTCTGTGCTTTGATTAATAGTTTTATTTACAAACTCTTAACAACACATTCAAAGGCAAAGCTTTGCCATATAGTCAAGAGAATTGTCATGCACATGCTGTTCCGAGAAGAGAATTGTTCCTGGAAAAATGTTCAACTCTGAGGCCTCTTATTATGGTTGAGTAGACTATTCTTTCTACTGTTTCCTGGATTCTGCTCTCAAAAGCACAATTTCCAGAATCTTTTTGATCTATTGTGCAAGTTCCCTGCATTCAGGTGTTAACCTTTTCAAGAGTGGATAGAAAGAAAGCTTATGAGGTATTTAAAGTATCTCCTAAAGAAGAGGTCTAAATTGGAGTTTGAACAAAAAAAATGAACAGTGGTCCTGATAAGCTGTTGATACAGAGATAGGTTGTTGTAGTTAAAAGCTGTGGCAGTTGTAGACCTCTTGGTCAATATATGGTGTCCTTTCTTTGCATATTTCTCTAATGCAAAAGTCCAAAGTTCTAAGAAAAGAAGAGATCTAAATTTCAGTTAAATCACATTAAATAATATTCTGTATACTTTAGCTAGTTATTTTGCAACACTCTGATTTGCATTCAGTATATTACTTCCATTAAGATGAAATGCTTAAATCCAGCATTGATACAAAAAAATTAGAAAAGGTTCCTCTTTCTAAAAAAAAATCCAGCTGCTGAGATGTTGCACTATCCTTCATTGTCCATTATGACCAGCTTAATACTATGTGTATATGTTTTTAAAAAATGAATATGGCATTTATGAATGTAGAATAACTTGATTGTTGTTTCTGTGCTCCTGGTACAAATATATAATAGTATTTTCTAAATGAGACGGTCCTTAAACACTTTCACTATGACAAATGATTAAGTTAGTTAAAAGAAGTGTTTTTCTGTCATAGACTGTACTGTTGAAAGGATTAATTATTTCTAACATAGAAGTTGTTTTTAAGTGGAATTTGAAAGCAGCAAAAGCTTTTCTTTGTTTGGGTGCTGGCAAATTACTTGCGTACAAGTAGACAACTGATAAGTTACCAGTTGTAGAGAGTTATCCATCCAAAATAATGTAACCTTTAGTCAAAAATCTACTCAAAGAATATTTCTTTATTCAAGGCAGATAAAGTATTTTAAGGAGGCAGTAGCTGTATAATTTGGTTTGTGAATAAACTATGAAGCAGCTTTATTTTTTAATTTTAGTGTCCCATGGGAAAAATTTGTAACCATGTTGTAGGTGGCTTTCTATCATAAGCCTGATTTTATTTTTTCAGTCATTTGTCAGAACCTGAAATCTTCAGGTCCCATCCCTACCCAAATCATCCTACAATTTTAAAAATTGCTTTTTATCTTAGGTTACGCCTCCTCCCCCTTCTCCAGGAGTTTGTCTTGACTCATCCTGGCTTATGAGGTAATAGGTACTGGAGTTTATTCCAGTGTCTGATAAATTTGAAGCTGTTTTTAATACTTTTTAAAGAAATGGAGCGAATCATTTTCACTTTTCATCTTCCTTATCCACAACTATGGAAATGAGACAATTCTGTTCTTCCCTTTTTATCCCAAAGCCTCCTCTGGACGAACTGCAGTCCATTTCTGTACCCCTCTCTCAGGTTAGGAGTGAATCTGGCTCAGCTTCCCATTCTTTTTAGTTTTTCTACTTGTGTAAGTTCACAAATATGAGTCTGTAGCCAGTTTTACTGACTTGGATAAAACTAGGTGATTAATCTCTGCAAAAGAATTTCTGGATAAACTGATGACTTAGCTACTTAATTAACAAGTATGTATCCTGTATTTTAATTTGCATATTCAAAATGTTGTTGTTGGGGACTTTAGAGGGTGGATAGCATTTCCTGTAAAAAGTTTTGACAAGTGGGATGAATTTGTGAAGCTGAGGATGTATGTACCTTAGAAGGTCTTAAGTTGGAGATATTGGAAAGAGTTCTGACAGCTGAACTTCAGAAAAGTTGAACTGTTGAATAGTGAGAGAGGACCCTCACAGGACCTTTTATTGAAGTGTTGGGATGCAGACAGATGCAACATTTGAAATGTTTCTAAATATAACAAGCTTGGAAATGTTTCAACAACATAGTGTTTCAGCTGCCAGACTTGCATACATCCTTTGTTGTCATGCCCTTCGCTGGAACACTTTAAAATCACCACCACAGCAGCATGGGAGTGCTGCAGGTAGGTTTCAGTGACCTGTAGCTCCACTGCACCCTTACCCCTTGACAGGAGCAGAACAGTCTGTCTGTAGTCCCTGAGTGCCTGGGCATGTGATGTCTGCAGTGCCCTGTGCATCTGTCTAGCTGCTGGCTTCTGGTCCCGTCTGGCAGGCTGTCAGGCAACCTGTCTGATTGCTCACCCAGTTCTCCCTTCCTCTTCAGTGAAAGAGCAGGGGGGAGGGCAGAACACTGGGATTCTAGAGGATCTATGCTACCCCCCATACCTCCATACCCATACAGATGCAATGAGAAGCTAAGCACTTCAAAGTAGTACCTTGCATTTTAAACAATTAATCAAGGATGGTTTTTTGGGTAGTTTCCTTCCTTTGAACAGAATAGGTCCTAGGAAGCATCACCAGCATCTCAGCCCCCATTGTTTTTCTCTGGTCCATGTGATGGCAGCTTCCACTTTTCTTCTTCTTTGGGGAGATATGCCAGTAGAAGGACAACATCAAAGGGCTGGAGAAGTTTCCTGTGTAGCCACTCTGATAGCAGCTTTTGTGACAGCAGACTGCCAAAGAGCAGACCAAAGAGAGTCTGCTGGAAGGACTTCTGATTCAACTCCTTTTCTATTACATATGCTGAAACTTGACTGTTAGCTAGATCCTAATTGACAGATTTCATCTGTCAGCAAGGAGAGAGCATGAAAGGAAGTAAAAGAGCCTCTGGTCACCTTTGAAAGGACCGGTGTAAGAGGCACTTGAAAGGGTGCAAAATGAAATCTATTTACCACAAGTGGCATCAGTTATAATACGCTTCACAGCTTTCAGCTTCCAATCCAAGTCAGAAAGAAGAGGAGTTTAGAACAATCATTCCTACTGAGAGTTTGCACATTTTGTTTAAAGAAGCAGCTACTTTATATTTGCTTCCAGAGGAAATCCTCATAAGTGAAAAGGAGGAAAACAAATTGAATAGAGGAGGGGAGACCCCACAGCAGTACTGCTCCATTGGTTCGAAGCAAGCTTATATTTCTACAAATTTTCCTTTTATTGAAAACTTACAAAGGAGGAGTGGAAGCTCAAGTAGCATGGCTAAATGGAGCTATAGTATCAATCGATACAAATTGTATCTGAGTTCTCCTCAGCTTGTTGCTATCAAGTCATCTCTAGTCAGAGGCTACACTTCCCATGTTGGTGGGGCTGGAGAGAGCATGTTGCTAATGGACCCTACAGTTGGGGTAGGATTGAATGAATGGCAAAAAAAAATTCTGATGCTTCTTCAGCTACCATTAGAATTTTGTCTGTATCTTGGTTTTATCGGCGTTAGTACTATCATGTCTTGAACATTTTTGACAGTACTACTAAAGTTCAGAAGAGCATTTAATTTGCATTATTTAACAAAATGTTCTCAAGTGCTGGACTTTGGATTTTAATGCATCTTTGGATGTCTTCCAGTACTCAGCTAGCCTCATAGGCTGCAATGTGGTAGTTTGCCAACATGTGGCTCCACAACTGGAAGTCACAACCTCGGGCTAAAAACCTTTAAGCCAAGTTATGATATCTAGGGGGGGGGGGGGGATAAACTGCTCAATCCATATATGAAACTGATAGCAGATTCATCAGAAAAATCAAAGATCTCAGTTCCCTAACAGGCAGTATAAGAAGGAGCAACAAAGATGCAGCATTCATAATACAGTCAAATTTTGTTTCCAGTAATAATCAGCATTGATCTCCCAGTGAAGCTAATGGGGGAGGGGAAATCATTGCTTTTAATAGAAAAGTTAATTCAACACAAATTAATTTTGAAAGTACTGTCTACCATATTTAACTGTCCTAACATTCAGACCACTGTTAGTAGCAGTACAACTGGCTTGCAGTCCTTAATGACAAGAAAGCACTCTCATTTGTGCCTCAAATTTGTACTGGTGATTTGTAAGTTTGTGAGTTTTTACAACCTTGTTATTAATTAGGCCATAGCTAAGGGAAGAATACTGCGCATACATTTTCTATTCTAAGGTGCATCAAAGACCCAACTTCTTATTCATGGAAACACAACATGGTGACTGGGGGTAGAGTTTGGCTTTAAAAAAATCTTTATTCCTAGAGGATCTAGATAGTTTCTTACTGGTTTCTGTTGGTTTCCATTGCAATTAAACACAGGGTTGCCAGTGTCAGCTGTGTGGTGGGGCTAGTTGACAGCCATGTGATGTAGCCCTGCATGGGGATGCACCTCATGGCTTTGGGTGCAGAGCCACCCCCTCCCTCCCCCCCAACACACACTGTCCTGTCAGCAGACTGAGAGCCACACAGTGTAGCTTTGCAGCGGTTTTCAGGATGCCAGGCTCAGGGGACCCCATTAGCTGAGCCAGAGTGCTAGGACATAGTGAACCAATGGGGCTCACCATGACCAAGCCAGGGTGTTTCCCTTGCCCTGCAGATGGTCCTGAGGGAGCTGTGGGACAAAGCACATTTAGATGCTAGGTTGGGGTGAGTCCAATAATATGTACTATAAGTGAATATAGCAAGCAGGAGTCTTGAAGAAGAGCTTATCTAGAGTGGAATTTGAACTGCACTTCTGATTTATAATGTTAGAGCCAGTTGCTCGTGGAGGACCAGATGTCCACCAAAGAAATTGAGCAGATATCATGGTCTCCACACCCATAAGATGGACATGGTGCGGGAAGAGTCATGTAACGTGCCCAGTAGATGTCATAAGCCAATGGAAGCAAAATGTATGGTGGTAGGGAGTGGGAGCACTTGACTTCTCTTGGCTTGATCTCTGGTTAGGTGGGGAGCTTCCCTCCCAGTTGAAGAGAGCTGCTTGGAATTCAGAGCACTAAGGACAGAAGAAAAATCAGAGAAATGGTTCCTTTTGTTTATTGCTCTATCTTGACCTTGTTCTTCTTGTTTCTCTGTATTTCTTCTGTCTTGGTTTCTTTCCTTCCTGTGTATTGTGCTCATTTTTTTCCTTTTTATCCTTCTTTTTAGGTTTGTTTTCTTGTTAGAAGTAAAGATCAAAGATGAGTTAATAGAGCAAGGCTGAGATGACTACAGCTGAAGGGAAGTAGGCATCCTGAGTCTTTTGTGCAATTAATTGATAAATATTGCTTCCAATTGCCTGATAATCAGAGGTTCTGAAGCCCAACATATTGGGAACTGCCCTTTAATTGACTCCTAAAATAATAATCAGAATCTATAATACTTATACAGTAGACAAAATAAAAATATTGTTTCACTCTGCATTTCTGTTGTATTCACTTTTATGAGGCTTCATGCTCTTATGAGTGATAGCACTTATCTGTACTGAAATACTAAATAAAACCAATAGGGTTCCTTTAGCAGATAACAATCAGTACTGTATACTAGGAGAATCTTTTTTTAAATGAAACAGGCATTGTTGGACCTGATTTGATTTGAACCCAGTATTAGAGAGGAAGTGATCCCCTACTCCGTCAAGCTCAGAAAGGAGTGGTGAGCAAGATTTATTATTAGCCAAAGTGACCAGTGTAGCCATGCTCCCACAGAGATGTGAACCCACACGCTCTCCCAGATGCCCACACTCTCACTCGCCTCATCTCATGCCACCCTGTGTCATCCAGTCATCAGTTGCCATCCATCCCTCATTCATATCTTCAATCATCGACCCAAATTGCAGCATTCACCTGTCAGTCAAACCTGTTGCATCACTTCTTCTCAGAAGGGGGGACCTGGTTTCCCACCACTCGTATCAATTCAACTACACATGCTCACACTTTCTAATCAGGTAACCAGATTGCAACGTTCACATATTCTAGAACAGTGGTTCTCAACCTTTTTTGTACCAGGATCCATTTGTAAACATCAGTGACCAGTCCCAACCCAGTGCCCCTCACTCGTGACCTGCTGCCCTCCAGGCCCTCCAGGTGGAACTCTGCCAGCCTGCAAGGGAAAAGCCATGGTTGCCCAAGTTTTTCTCCTTTAAAGGAGAATCCATTTTTAAAGTTTGTTCATGATCCTTTCATATTTTCTTGAGACCTGCTTTTGTGTTGCAACCCACAGGTTGAGAAACACTGTTCTAAAATAATCTTCCAAAGGGTACTACTGCATATGTGTATCCCTATGTCAGAGTACCAAATAAATCACCAGGTACAGCATAATTTAATTCCTGACTTACTTCAGTCAGCCTACGAGCACCGCTTGAGTTTTTGTTACTCTTCATTCTTATTGAATTAGTATGAATTTACTTGAGGTAGTTTTGCTGCTGTATGGCCAAGTATGCATACAGTCAGACCCTTTGCTGATGTGTGTCAGTGCAGAAGCATTTTGTATCTACTAGTAAATTGGACTGTATTTCAGGGTGAGTTTGATTTAAATCAGTTTAAATTGTGATTTAAACCATTGATTAGGAAGCCTTGATTTAATCATTGTTTTTTGCAAAAAAAATGCATTCTTGTTGTTTGCTATAACCTTAATACATATTATTACAACTCAGAGGTAGATGTAGGCTTCATTTTTAGAAGGTACACAACTATGCATTTTAAAGCAGTGATTTATTTTGATATTTTTTCAGATTAATTTTGTAGCTACATCAGAAAACTGAATTTTGATTTACCAAAGCTAATTGAAGCAGATACTTAACTAGATTAATCGTGTATATTTGGGGGATGTTTTTGCCTGAATGTATTAAGAAGACCTCAAATGAGTGCTGGAGCCATATGTTACTAGCATGAGGCTTTCTTTGCTTTTTTCTAGATTTCTTCTCTCTTGTACAGC
>NW_017728909.1:43511451-43518618 GCF_001723895.1 Crocodylus porosus
TTTTTATCCACTGTGCTGTGCTGTATATGCATTTTGATCTCTGTTGTACTTGTTTATGAATGTAAATGGACTTTCTTTCAGTGACACTTTCCACAGCTCTTTCTCAGTTTTTCATAACTTATTGACTGTTAATTATCAGGAATGACTATGAACTATTAATAGAAGTTTTAATTGTCCACTGTCTTTATCCAATTATTGGAGTGATTTCCGGTTAATATAATTGTAACAGCTATTAGTATATATTTTTCTATTTCAGTCTCAACCATGTATATTTTTACTTTCTTTTGCCTTTCAGGCTGTGGGTTAGAGAAAGTAAGGTCAAAGATGCAAGTCTTGTATTTAGTTAGAATAGAGGTGGTAACGTTTGGGATGATATTTAGTTTCTTTGGGAGTTAAACCAGGCCCCAAGAAACCTTTTCTTGAGGTTTGCCCTTGGGATAAAGTTCCATTACGCTTAAGGAGCTGGCTTGTCAGCCATATTTTTCTTCGGAAAACTTGGTTTGGGATTTGATAATTTATGCAAAAATATGCAGCAAATGAAGATCTCCTTATAGGCTGGTTTATAAGCTTTTTGGCTGGGGACAGAAATTACACAAATGGGTACAAGTGAACAGAAACTTCCACATCTGTAACACAACAGAAGTTCAGTGCACATAGACCGTTTTCAAAATGGCCCAAACCAATTTGAGATAAACTTGGATGAACATAGTGTCAGATTTAACTGACTTTGGTTAAATCAGTTTATTGCACTTTTGTCCTAGATCCCCTTGAGATTCAGATTAACTCAGTCCCCCAGCATGCCAGGATGCTTTACGCCTCTCCTGCAAACTTCCCCTTGGGAAGGGTGGGTGGGCTAGCCTTGGTCCAACATGTCTGTTCCAGCCAAGCAGGGAGGCATACTCTAGTGCCCCTTCACTTCTGGTCTGGGCTGTTGCAGGCATGTGGCTGCATTTCACAAATCAAAAGTGAAATGTCTGTTCATTTGCTTATCAGTTCAGTGTACCTAGCTTAGAAAAACTGGTGAAGACTGAATTGATTCAGCCTTGGGCTTTGTGAGTATTTGTATGTGAAATTTGGGGGGAAGGGTGTTTTTCCTATTCTCGCTCACTCTTTCGCTTTCTCAAGAAGATGTAGAGAACAGCATTTAAGTTGTGGGTAAATAAATAACAATTGGACAACTTACTGCTTTTATAAGCATTGCTGTCTCAGTAAAAGTGAGTAGTATCTAAAAGGTCCCTGGCAAAATCAAGGTCTCCTTTGTGTGTGGCACTAAAAATTTTAAGGAGGGAAATAGATTTGTTCAATATGGTCCTTTTAAATTCATGTTCACCTATACTCAGACACATCTTACTAAAAACAGCTTGCATGTTTTTTTATCTTTTGCTTCTTAGTATGTGGTGTTCAGGCTTGATCCTGTAATATGCTTAGTGCTGACTTTTTCTGCTTAGGTTAGTGGAAGCTGAGCATACTCATATCAGCTCCCCTGGGAGAAACCACAGTATTATGTTGCATAATAACTAGAGGAAGATGCTTTTGTCTTTAATAATCAGATTTTTATTTCTAATCAGTCTCAAATGGGTTTTTCAAGGAACAGAGTTCTTTTGAGTGAGGGCTGTAGGGACGACATGCTAAATTGGAAGGCTGAAAAGCGTTCCTTACACCTCCTTCAGAGAACGCTTAACTTGGCTGTCCAGAGAGAGAGAACTTGACAGCATATCTGAACGAAAAGCTTTCAAACAGCTCATTAAAAACCTAAACCAATTCGTTGTTTGTTAAATTATGAGCAGCACCATGGCATGTGCTGGCAGATAGAAAGATGCTAGATTGCCCTCCTAGAAGAGGATTCCTAGCATTATACCAGCTTCCCATTTTCCTCCAGCTTCTCATATATATTTTACCTTGTTATGGGCAAATTCAGAAGATGAAACTTTTTCCAAAAAAATCCCAGTCTCAGATGTCTGTACATTTTTGCTTGCCAAAAAAAATTTGGAGCGGTAGCTCTGGTGTATGAGTAACATTTTGCACCTTTTTTCATACAAACCCAAGATAAATGTTCTCATGCCATCAGCACCTTGGTTTAGTCTCTTGCCCTAATTTTGTTTCTTTTCCAGTTGCACAGGCAGGAAGTAGGATTTTGACGAGAGCCTTTCCTTAACTCCTGCATGGACTAGCAACAGTAAAGTTTATAAAAACATTTGAATGTTTTGAATAAAAGTGTGTAGTTCTTGTCTGCATCTTGAACTGAGAAGAGGTGGGAAAGCAGCTTAATTCAACCTCTGTTTTAAAACAGTAACAATGAAGCCATTATGATGATTTACAGTTGCTGGAAGTTGTTCAGAAATCTAACATATACTGCATCTGATTAGGCTGATATCATATTCATTTGGAATCTGTAAGCTAAGCAAGCTGTGTATTTCTCCTGTATTTAAGATATTTCCATTTGTTTAAACTTCCCACTTACTTTTTATGCTAACATACTGCACATGTTTAATTGTGCATAAAAAGTTCATATAAGCTTTTACAAAGCAATGTTGTATCTGTTACGCTGTTTTTTCTTTTACTGCTCTGTGATGATTCTGACAACAGAGATGTGGGTACTGACTCCTTCAGATTTTAACAACCTGATTTAATATTGTTCCAAAATTATTCCCTTATTCAAATGGAACAGAATGTACTTGCTTCATTTACCTGTATAAAAAGGTCTGATGCTAAGAGTTTGTCTCATTTATTTTTTCCTTGTGCCTTTTGAAATTTGGTTTCTTGATTGTTGTCTGGAACAATCCCATTCTAAACACAGTTTCCTGTTAACTTGAATACTCCACCTGAATACAGGCAGTTTTCGACTTGCAACATTTCGAGTTGCAACGTTTCATACTTGCGTTTATAAATTGACACCCTGTTTCAACTTTGACATCAGTTTTGACTTTACGACTCTTGATCCAATGCAACGCCGTGCCAGCAAACAAGTTCACTACGTTGCCCATCTCCCTGGAAAACAGCTGTCAACCTCCTTGGACGCTTTCCAAGAAAGCAGCCAAGACTCCTGAGGAGACTCTAGCCAAGAACCCTTCCAAAAGTCCAACCAAGAGCCTTTCAAAATGTCCATCAAAGTCCCCTCAAATAAGTCCTTCAAATTGATAAGATTGCTATTTACAATATAAATACATTAATGTAGCTATATTACTCATCTATAATTGATAGAGTACAAAATGTTGGGGTATTTTTGGTGGAAATAGGGTATTGGGCCTTGGTTCAGGAATCAATCCCCCATTTATAACATTGTTTTGTATGAGAAAATTGGTTCCAAGTTGCAACACTTTGACTTACAACTGGTTCCTGAAAACCGCATCTTATCATAAATCTGAGGACTGCCTGTCCTCATCTTGTGTTGCAACTTCAGGTTTAGTAATTCCATTATTTTTCTAAAGCAATGGTGAACTGCTCAGCCCTTAGCCAGTAGTCTGAATCTGACCCATAACCTTTTATCTGGCCTGTGAGACTTCCCATGGGTCCAGAAATTTGCCAGAAGAGGAGCAGTGACAGCATTAATTGCTGGAACCCCAAGCTGTGGCAGTTAACATGGCCGCCACTCCCCCACTACCAAATTTCTGGAGCTCTGTGGGCCAGATGACAGCCTCATGTGCTCTAATAGACGGGTTCGCTCTGTGGCTGGATTTGGCAAGTGGGGCCAGGCCAGCATGTGGAGTTGCTCCATGGCCAGATCTGGTGCACCAACCGCACAGTGAATCAGTCAAGCCCATGGACCAACCCAGCCCATGGGAACTGGTCTGTGGACAGTCCCTGGCCTCCAGGGCCTAAACATTGAGTACTGGTGTTCTAAAAGGGTCTCAAAAGCCACTATTGAAGTTGAAGAGGGTTTAAAACCTTTCGCAAACTTGATTTTCTTAGGCATTGCAAAAAATACTTTTTACCAGCAGCCTTCCTGTGGCCCCTTAGACACTTGAGAATACTTAAAAAAAAATTTTAAATGAAAAGCTACTTGTCCTATTCTCTGCCCCATTTATTTCCCACTCCCCAAAAAACACAAACCAAACCTTCCTCTTGGGTGCATTGTTTACATTGATTGTGTTTGACCTTTGTTCATATAAATTGTCTGTTGATATACATGGAGCTTCTATGATGAAAGCAGTGACATTTCAATTTTTAACACACATTCTTTGGGGGGCTAGGTAAATACCTATACAATATCAAATGGACAGTATTGATAAAGTTTACATTAAGACTGCTTTGCACTTCCCTTTCAGTCTTTCTTTGAAGAGTTTTGCATCCAGAGTTTGCAACAAGACTTTGATCTTTTTGCAGGGTGCAGCACTCAATCAACATTATCCAGATTTGGCAGTTATAAACTGTAAAAAAAAAAAAAAAAATAATAATAATAAAAAAAATCACCATTTCACATTTGTAGTTTTCACAGAAAGGTATTTTTTTCATCCTCCCTCCCACTCAAACTTTCAACAATGAATTAATGTGCTTCAGTGCTACATGCAGAACTCTTAGGGCACAGAATTTAATCTTTTCTTCCTTTTTTCCCCTATCAACACGTCCTTTGGCCTAAAGCAGAGGTGTCAAACTTGTTTGTCCCCCTTGGCTAGATCCAGACCATAGAGCTTCTTGCAGGGTGTATCCAGACCCACTTGTAGTCTTGGAGCAAGTGGTGGTAGTACTTATCCCCCTGGGTGAGTGAGCCATTTTGTTAGCTTAAGTACCTGGGTAGGCAGGGGGAGGTTGGTTTTGGAGGTTATCACAGCCATCTCTTGTTCCACCTCCAAATTCCTGTTCCCTCCAGGGTCCCACAGGTCAGATCTGGTTTAGGAGTCATAGAATTGGCACCTCTGACCCAAGGGAATATATATTGCCCTGGGAACCAGAAAACTATGATTTCCAGATTCTGTGTTCCTACCAGCTGATGCCAATAATTGTGTAGCTTTCACAAGTGCTTGCTTGTAAGAAATTCCACATAACACACTGGGTATAAACACACATGTATAGGGTGACAGACAGAAATCACATTTCCTTTAGCTTTATTTTGCCTTAGAAAATAGGATTATGGTCATTTAATTTAATGTTGATATAATGCACGTGTACAAGGGGCATGAGAGTCTTTTATTCCTCATTCTGTGGTAGGCCTATTCAATTTTGCTTTTAGATCAACAGTTGAGATGGCTCAAGCAGATGCATGCTAATCCACCTTGATTTTTACATACACTTACTTTCAAATGGTGGATGCCACAACCTTGAATTTGCCTTTTAGAGGTCTTTTTTTTGTGTGATACATACATCACTGTCTGGGAGGGAAAAAAAAAAAGTTTTGTTGTCAGTGCAGCATAAACAATTTTCTCTTCGTAGTACCTTCTCCTAGTCAAAACTGTTCCTGCTGTTATGGACAAGTCTTCATCTACTTACCTATTTATTTAAAAAGAAAGAGAGGGAGAGTTCCCCGGGAAGGTATATCTGTGGAAAGGGAGTGCTTAAGTTATTGTAAAGATGGTGGTGGCAGTAGGTGTCAGGAATGTGCCTAGAGTTGAGGGCAAGTGGATAATAGGGTGTAACAAAGGAAGCAAAGAGATGGTGGATCTGTATCCTGGGAGTGTGGAAGAGAATTTCTAGATGCTGATGGCATTACAAATGATGGCTTATTTTATCTTTTTGGTCTGTCTTATCATTTGCCCTTGAAGTCAGTGAGCTGTTGTAGCTTATTATCTGAACACCTGGATGCTCTGTGTAGCAAAGTAGATTTTCAAGCCCTAGTACAAGTCTAAAGGGAAAGACATTTGGCATGATTGATTAACAGCTGCTTTACAAGAGAGACTCAGGATTCTGAACTGGCAGGTTAGGCATGTGTTGTTTGAGTACAACTCCACAGAAAAGTCAGTGGTATGACTTAGTATCTTCAAGGTAACCAGGTAACTTCATTTAAAAATGACAGTTTATGCCTGATTTACTTATTAAACTGTGGTGGCTTTTTTGCAACACTAATTTACCATTCCAGTCTAGTTTTTGTTCTTGTATTTAAAAACAACCCACTAAGCTCAGAAGTGGAGCTACATTTTCACTTGCATCAGAATTTATGTAAGCAGTTAAAATACTTTCTGGGGCCAAGTGTTTCCTTCAAGATTCTCAGTATTTATAGGGAGAACTGTGAGCCTCAATTTTACGTGACAGTATGGCTTGGGAACCAGATCGCCCTTGAATGCCTCCGTTGCAGCTGGATATTACAAGCTGCAGGAAGGACTCAAGGGAAGTTGATGTTGCTTAGAACAGCATTAAGTACTACATGGGTATCACTGGAGTCAGAGAAGGAGAGCCTTCCTTTTGGCTTTCTTTTCACCAGGAGGCATGCGGGGAAATTATTTAAAATCTTTTTTTTTTTTTTTTATTAAGTTGCTGCTTCAGGCTCTCTGGAGCAGGCACTGGGAGCAGAGTCAGGAGAACGCAGACAGGAATGCAGTCTGTGTTTTGCTGTCCCTGCTCCCTGTACCCAAGCTGTGCTCTCCAGTCCAACCTGGTCCCTGGAGATCAGCTGTGGGTGGGTAAGGCTGGAGCCCGGGCAGGCACTGGGGGGGGCTGCTGTGCTGGAGGCTTCCTGCTGGCTCAGCTCTGAGCATTGCCCATGGCGGCTATTCCTGGGGGGTTCATGTGGCTGGGCCCCATGGCTAGGTCCTTGCACCAGGGGCAACCCTGCCTCAAGCACCTGGCCCTGGTGCTTGGCCACCCTGGTGCTGCCCCTGCCTGGGTGGTACAAGGTATCTGTCTGCTTGAGCCCAGCCCAGCCCAGGCCCTCCCTCCCAGCCTAGGCCTGGGCTTCTCCCATTCTAGGGCTGTTGGGGAGGCTTGAGCACCCGAGCCCTGGCAGCTGCTGCTGGGGTGTCGCTGCCTCTGCCTCCCTCCACTGGACACTGCCCTGGACCAGTGGGCCTGAGCTGCCGCCAGTAGTGGTGGAGATGTGGGTGGTGAAGGACACATGCTCTTTCTCTTCCTTTCTTTCTCTTTCTCTCTTCTTGTTCTTTCTTTCTCTCTCCTTTTTCTCTTTCCTTTTTTCACATTTTTCTCTTCTTTTTTTCTCTCTTCTTTTTTCCCTTTTCTTTCTTCTTTCTCTCTCCCCTTTCCTTTTTTCTTTCTCCTCTCTCTCTCTCTCTCTCTCTCTCT
>NW_017728909.1:43519533-43531582 GCF_001723895.1 Crocodylus porosus
TGACCTCTGGTCATGTGCATGGCTCTTCTCTGGACTCTCTCAAGCTTCTCCACATCCTTTTTGAATTGTGGAGCCCAACACTGGACACAGTACTTGAGCTGCAGCCTCACCAAGGCTGAGTACAAGGGGAGAATGACATCCCGGGATTTGCTTGAGAAGCGTCTAGCCACAGCATCACACTGAAGGCTCAAGCACATCTTGTGGTCAGTCATGGCCCCCAAGTCCCTTTCAGCTGTAGTGCTAACCAGTGTAGCACTGCCGAGCCTATAAGGATGCTGCAGGTTTTTCCTCTCAACGTGGAGAACCTTGCATTTTTCAGTGTTGAACACCATCAGGTTCTTGTCCACCCATTTCATGAGCCTGTCAAGATCTGCCTGGATCATCTTCCTGTCCTCAGGTGTGGATGCTTCACCCCAGAGTTTTGTGTCATCGGCAGACTTGACCAGTCTGCTTCTGACACCAATGTCCACATCATTGATGAAGATGTTAAATAGTATAGGCCCTAGGACAGGGCCTTGAGGGACCCCACTGGTGGCTGTGCACCAAGACAATTGGCTCCCATTGACCACCGCCCTCTGGCTCCTACCACGGAGCCAATTCCCCAGCCTGCAGATCATGGTGAGGTCAAGGCCACAATTAGCCAGTTTAGCCAAGAGGTGATCGTGGGATACCAGATCAAAGGCTTTTTTAAAGTTGTTTTTAAGGTTGCTAAAATACACTTGAGAGATCCAAGGAACTGAGCCACCCTTCTGCTACAGAGGAAAGCAAACCCCCTCATCGTCCATACCAATCTGATAATGGGGTAAAATTCCTTTCTCGCCCGAAATGTAGCTATGGGACTGACCCTGAGCAGAAGGGCAGGACTCTTTATCCAGGAATCTCCAGGTTTTAGTGCCAGTGAAAGCAGTGGCGCAACAAAATTCTTAGGCTTGGCTGCAGCCAATACCCAATGCTTCTGAGGAAAGTGGGGAAAAACCCCCCAAAATCCTAATGCATGTAGCAGCTGAAAGCGGGGAAAAAAATCCTTTTTGGCCTTGTGTGGCAACAGCAAAACCAAGAAGCATGAGAAAATACCTACAATTATAGCATAGGTATAGCAATGATAGCAAAAGTATAGTCTAGCTCAGGGGCACTTTTATCTAAAGCAATTATTTCAGGCGGAGGGTTGCTTACCCAGTTTTAGCAAGCTGTCGAGGGCTGCATGCGTAGCCCCACCCCTTGATGGGTGCCCCACCCCCTGGTCACCATTTTGGGACCAGTGTCCCAATGTCTTGGGACCAGTGTCCCAGGACCAGCACTGGTGGAGCCCAGAGCAGGCCGCAGGCTATCAGGGATCTGTGGAGCCGGGCTGGACTGTACCAGCAGGGAGAGGGGAAGCTGGCCCAGCTCTGTAGAGCCCCTGCCAGCTGGGACCCAATACCCCTGCTTCCCTGCTTTGGGTCCTGCTGGTGTTGGCCCTGTGCTCCTGTGCCTGCTCACTCTGTGCGCTCCCAGCTGCAATGCACAGGCCCGACCCCCTCCTTGCCAGCAGAGAAGGAGTTGGTGCTGAGTGCGGGGGAGAGGCAGCCTCTCGCCTGCCCCGTGGCCAGCGCTTCGTGCAGTACCCGCTTGCAGCCTCGTGGGGCTGCCTGTGCCTGCTCAGGACAGCCCTGCATGGGCTGCAAGCAGCTGCAGCAGGGAGCATCAGCCATGGCGTGGGGGAGGGGGCACTTTTCCCCATGCTCTGCACCAGCTTGTTCCCGTGCTGGTGCAGCCAGGTGGTCCTAGGCTGGGGCTTCCAGCTGGGGTGTGGCGCTGGGTGGGCCCTGCTGTTGTGGGAGCCCGCCGGGCTTCCTTTGGGTCCTACTGCCCCTGGTTCCTGTAATCTTTGACAGGAACAAAGGACAGATACATTTTAATCTTTAAAAATTTTTTAGGGGAGCCGGATTTTGCCCACCCATGGCCTAGATCATCCCTGACAAATGCTTATCAAACCTTTTCTTGTACACCTCCAGTGATCTTCAGGATCTGTATAGATCAGGTGCTTCAGTGGGGCTTTTTGGCACTTTTAGCTAAAGATGAGTCAATCAGCTATTAGATAAGTGTCAAAAAACACCCACTAAAGTGCCCAATCTATACAGACATCGGGGGAGCTGGGCCAGCTATCGCATTGCCTCTTCTGGGAATGCTTTGTGCTTGGTGTAGGAGTGTGCCAAGTTTTAAAATAAAGCACTGTTTTTTGGTTTTGGTTTTGTTTTTTTAATGTCTGCGAGCAGCCTTAAGTTTTTCCACCAAATAAACTCAGTGACTCGTTTCTATTAGGATTGCTAATAGCTAACCCATTAGTCAAGAACAAAGCATGCTAAATCACTTGATTCTCCTTTTTGACTGGGTGACTATTTGTCGAGTGAGAAAAATTGTAGAGAGTTGTAATTGATGGGATGGCCTCCTCCTGGAGGGCCTTCTCCAGTGGTGTCCCCCAGGGATCTGTGTTTGGACCCTTTAACATGTGCTCTTTAAAATACTTATTAATGATTTGGATGAGGGAGTGGAAAGCTCAGTGAATAAGTCTGTGGATGATACTAAGCTATGGGGAAACGTGAGCACACTGGAGGATAGGGTAAAGATCCAGGATGAACTTGACAGATTGGGTTTATGGGTGGAACAGAATTAGATGACAGGGAGAGGTGCTGGGTTCTTCATCTCAGCAGGAAGAACCTTCACCATAACTACACAATGTGTGGTGGTCTGCTGGCTGGCACTGCACCTGAACAAGACCACTGGGGGTCACAATTGACCGAAAGAGAAGAATGAGCCATCAGTGTGATGAAGTTGCCAGCAGGGTAGATAGAACTCTGGTGTACACATCAGCTGACGTGTTGCCAGTAGACCCAAGGAAGTGTTTCTCCCTCTCTCTTCAGCATTGGTGAGACCACAGCTGGAGTACTGTATCCAGTTCTGGGCATCGCACTTCAAGAAGGATGTGGACAAGTTTGAGAGGGTACAAAGAAGGGTCACCTGTATGATATGGGGCATGGAGGATAGGCCCTATGAGGAGAGACTTGGGGAACTGGGCCTGTTCAGTGTGAATAAAAGAAGGCTGAGACATGGCTTGATAGCTACCTACAAGTATGTCAGGGGTGAGCATCAAGATCTAGGGGAGCAACTCTTCAGGAAGGCACCTTAAGGGAAGATGAGGACTAATGGGCACAAGCTAATAGAGAGTAAATTTAGGCTGGACATAAGAAAAAAACTTTCTCTGTAAGAATCACCAGAATGTGGAACACACTCCCAGCAGAGATGGTGCAGTTGCCATACTTGGAGGTGTTCAAGATGAGGCTGGACGAACATCTTGTTGAGTTCATCTGAGTCCAAAAGCTTCCTGCCCATGGCAGGGGACCAGACTTGATCTTTCAGGTCCCTTCCAGTCTTTTGATCCTATGCTTCTATGAAATGTTGTGGATGTTATCTATCATATTTACCACAATCCAAGATGATGCTGAATTTAAGATGACACCCCCAATAATTATTTGGCATAATTATTTGTTATAATTTGCCATGTAGAGAATCCAGTTATTGGAAAGTTATCTTAAATTTATTCTCCTACCTCTGCAGCTGGGAAAGCAGTAGCAGAGGGGTAAGGTATGTGGCAGGGGGGCAGGAGGCAAACAGTCTGACCCCTGTCCTTCTTCCCGTGCTGTTCCCTCATACCCTTGTCCCCTTGCCTCTGCCCCCCACCCCTGCTTGCAGCCGTGGACTCCCATGCTTCCTGTCTCCTCTGTCCCCCACCCCGCACCACCAGTTACCCTGGCTCTGGACCTGCTCCAGCCTGGGCCATAGAGCACAATTGCTTTGGCTCCATCCTGCCCTGGTGTGGGCATCTATCTGGGGCTGCCCCCATTGCTATTGGGCAGGGGCTACAGTGATGGAAACATTGTATTCAAAACATGGGAGGTGACAGTAGCAGTCTACTTGGTGCTGATGTAAATATGATGTTCAGTACTGTGTCCATTTTGAGGCACAGAATTTTTAAGACATAAAAATGAAGAGAGTCTAGAAGCAAATAACAAAGAAGATGAAATGGTTGAAAACCAAGCTGTATGAGGCAAAAAAAGGGAAAAAAAATTACTTTTGATGATGAGATTAATCAGAGACATGATTGTACCTTTTAAATATTTGAAAGGCTGCCATAAAGAAAATAGTCTTGCTACAAAGACTCCTATTAGCTTCAGTGGGCTCTGGGTCCAGATTTAATCTGTGTTAGTGATCAAGGAGAATCTCTATAGCAGTGGTTCCCTGTGGTGGCAGTAGGAGATGCTAGTGGAATCTAATCCACAGTTTGAAACATGTTCAGAATCAAATACTGAAGGAATTGGTATTGTGAGGATGAGTAGTCTGGGAGATGATATTTTTCTTGTGGAAGTAGGCCACAAAGTTGAAAAATGGGAGAGCCACTGTGGTATTTGTTACATGAATTAATCCTTTACAACGGATTACTGTTGTTTAACGTTAGTTACTTTGCATATGATTTTAATCTACACATTTAATATAGGTATTTGTGTTCTGTTTTTTTTCTTACTTCACAGGCATACAGGAGTTTCCAGAAAATATCAAAAACTGTAAAGTTTTGACAATTGTTGAGGCCAGCGTAAACCCTATTTCAAAGTAAGTCAATTATTCTGATGACAGAACCTGAGCATTCTTACTGGTCATTACTTAGTGATGCATAGAGCTGATAGTGCTTTCTATAGTTAAGGTTGCCCAGCTGTTCCTGTTTTGAAGTTCATTTGTTTAGAATTTTTCATGATGGGATCTGTCTCAGGCTGAATTTGTTTAAAATTTCAGCCAAAAAAAAAGTTCAACCACTTCGGAGGGCTAAGTTAGAGAAACTTTTATTTTGACAGTGTTATATGTTTTTGTTCCATTTAGAAACTATAATGTACCATGCTTTAGAACAGGGACATTACATCTGGCATGGGGAGTTTGTTGTAGGGGACAGTACCCTTTACTGATCTTGTGAAAATTCACCTAAATTTGTTGATGGTATAAAGCTGTCTTAAACTGTCCTTTTTTACCTGAGCAAATTTCAGTGCAAATTTCCCAGAAGAACTCTTTCTTGCGTTACTTCTCCATGGTGGATAAGATTCAGGCTCAGTCTCTACACTTCTTCCTATTTTTAGGGAAAAGGAAGTGGGGGAGGCAGTTCTGTTGAGGTGCATCTTCCCTTGGGGATTGCAGTGTGATAACAGGTCATTCAGACAGACTGAACAAGGGTCTTGAAACTGATCCTAAAGATAGGGAACTATCTAATTCACAGAGGCTGCCTCTGGATTTTGCAGTCCTGGTGTAGTGCTGGTTGCCATTTTCTCAATGGAGCATGCTGGGGGAGGGCCACAGCTGTTATACCCCTCCATAGAGATTGACAGGTGGCTACCTGTCAATCTCCAGAGAGGGTTGGGACTTCTGGGGGCCTTTGGCCAATCAGAGGTGTGGGAGGGCCCAATGTGCTCTGCCATGAAAATCTCACCCCCATCCCTCCCTTTCCTCCTCCTTCTCACCCCCGTGCTTCAGGGTGCCAGGAGTTCTCTCCTCTGTTTGCTGGCTTTCCCACTTTTTCATGGTTCCTACACATCCTAATGGCATAAACCACACTGAAACAAAAAAGCATTGCATAACTTTTTCTTTGTTTGTTTATGTAGGCTTCCAGATGGATTTTCCCAGCTGTTAAATCTAACACAGCTGTACCTGAATGATGCTTTTCTTGAGTTTTTACCCGCCAATTTTGGCAGGTAAGTTGCATTTGACTGAAAGATTAGTATTAGCTTTTACTTTAACTGCGCAGAGCTAACTTTGCTGTGTCTCAGACAAACTAGGGAAAATCACTAATGCCTTGTTCATATGTATTGATTAATTTAAAGAAACCACCACTTTATCTTTGGGTTTTTTGCCTGTTCTTCTGTACTTAAAAATTTTTGTAAATGGAATAGAAAACTTTAGATGCTTATTTTTCATGAGGCAAGTCTTTTTATGCATGGGAAACTGGTTTTGCTGAAATGGGGTAGTTATCATTTGGAGGCCAAAGTAGAGCAAATCAGTAATTTAATCTTTAATAATTCTATTTATAAATATTCTGTTCTCAGGTATGTAAATGTCTTTTAAAATAAATTACTCCATATCATAATTTAACAAAGTGGGCACTCAGTGAAAGGGAAGAACAGTAATCTGTTTACTGAACATCTGTGACCCACAGTTTTAGGACTGCTGGCTAAGATCTTCCCAGGTAAATAGACATTCCTTGTAGTCATTTAAAAAAAATACCAAATATGCAGCACATTATGTATTGTGATTACCAAATAGATTGAGGGTCTGTTTGTTGTCATTTACTATGTTCATAGATTGTAAGGCTGGAAGGGACCTTGGAAGATCATTGGGTCCAGCCCCCCTGTACCAAGCAGGAAAGATAACTGGGGGTCAGGTGACCCCAGCAAGGTGACTGTCTAGTCTCCTCTTGAAGACTTGCAGGGTGTGCAATTGCAGCACTTCTGGAGGGAGCTTATTCCACAGTCTGGACACCCTGACTGTGAAGAAGTTTTTCCTAATGTTGAGTCTGAATTGATCTTCCAGAAGTTTGTGGGCATTACTCCTGGTTTTCCCCTCGGATGCCCTGGTGAACAGTTGCTCACCGAGCCCTTGATGTACTCCCCTAGTGTAGTGGTAAGCTGCTACCAGATCCCGTCTCAACCTTTTTTTCCTCAGGCTGAAGAGTCCCAGATCCTTCAGCCTTTCCTCGTGTGACTTGCCTTTTAAGACTCTGATCATATGAGTGGCTCTTCTTTGGACTCTTTCAAGCTTGTCCATGTCCTTGTTAAAGTAAGAGGCCCAGAACTGGATGCGGTACTCCAGCTGCAGTCTCACCACTGCTGTGCAGAGTGGAAGAATCACCTACTTGGCTTTGCTGGAGATGCATCGATTGATGCACACCAGAGTATTGTTTGCCCTATTGGCTACAGCATCGCACTGCCAACTCATCTTCATACTGTGGTCTATTATTACCCGCAGGTCCTTTCATTCGTGGCGCTTGTCAGCTTGGTGCTGCAAAGCCTGTAGGTGTGTTGGGGGTTGGTTGTCCTGAGGTGGAGCACTTTACGTTTCTTGACATTGGACTTCATCAGGTTCCAATCTGGCCAATTTGGTAGCCTGTCTAGGTCTGCCTGTAACTGTAGCCTATCTTCAAGCACGACCATGCTTCCCCATAACTTGGTATTGTCTGCAGATTTGGCCAGTGAGGTCTTCACCCCCACATCCAAATCGTTAATAAAGATTTTGAAAAGTACTGGACCAAGCACTGACCCCTGGAGGATACTGCTGCCTACTTTTCACCAGGATGACACAGATCCATTCACTACAACTCTAGGCCCTGTCCTGCAGCCAGTTTCTCACCCACCTGACTGTCTCAGAGTTAAGCTTACAATCCTCCAATTTTCTCATGAGGACATCATAGGATACTAGATCAAAGGCCTTTTGGAAGTCTAGGTATACATTGTCAACCTACTGTTTCGTGTCCAGGTGGCGAGTTACCTGGTCATAGGAGATGAGGTTGGTAAGGCAAGACCTGCCCACGATGAAGCCATGGTGACCATCATTCAGAATCTTACTTTCTTCAAGCTTATAGCAGATAGCCTCCTTGATGCATTTTTCTAGGATTTTCCCCAGGATGGAAGTTAGGCTGATTGGTACTTGGGTCCTCCCTCCTGCCCTTCTTGTGGATGGGCACATCATTAGCCCTCTTCCAGTCCTTAGAGACTTCTCCAGAGCGTCATGAGTTGTGGAACAGTGTTGCCAGGTGTTCTTCAATGACTTCGGCCAGCTCCTTCAGCACTCTTGGATGAAGATGGTCCTGCTGACTTGTATACATCTAATTTTATTAATTGGTCAAACACCAATTCTATGGCAATAGTAGGAAAGTGATTATTCCTACCATGCTTATCCTCTACTCTACCTGGCGTGGTTTTCCTCTTGGTCCAGTGAAAGATCAAGGTGAAGTAGTCATTCAGGAGTTCAGCTTTCTTCTGGGTGCTGGTAAGCAGCTCTTCTGAGTTGTTGAGCAGTGGCCCCACACTCCCATTTTGTTTTTTTTCCTGTTCCCTATGTACCTAAAGAAAGACTTGTGGTTGTCCTTGATTCCCATTGTTAATCTAAGTTTAGTCGCCGCTTTAGCCTTTCTTATCCATTCCCTGCAAATGCAGGCTGTCGTGGAGAAGTCTTCCTTGGGGCCCGCCCCAACCTTCCATTGTTTATAAGCATCTTTTTCCTTTCTAAAAAGGACTGTGATTTCCCTGTTTAGCCAAGAGGGCTTCACAGTCCTTCTGTTACCTTTTCTCCATATGGGAATGGACTTCCTTTGTGCTTCAAGGATCGTGTTCTTAAAGAAAAAATGCTCTTCATGAACACCTTTTGCATTCGGTCCCTGGTCCTGGAGCACTTGTCCTACTAGTGACCTAAGCTTGTTGAAATTTGCATTTTTGAAGTCCAAGACTTCAATCCTGCTATCCGATTAGTCTGCCTTACATCAAACAGTGAACATGATGGTTTTATGGTCGCTGTCGCCCAGACTTCTCTCTATATTTAAGTTGGTCACCAGGTCATCTCCTTTGGCCAGGGCCAAATCTAGCAGAGCATCACCTCTGGTTGGTTGATTCTTAGAAGTGAGCTATGGAGATGTTTTCTAGGAAATGCACCCAAGATCTGACTGCTGTCTCTGACATCTGGTATATTTATTCTTCATAATGCAGAAAATTGCCATTTCATATATTTGCATTAAGCAGAAATATTTGTAAAATGCATTCTCTTTTTCTTGACCTTGTGAATAGATGTCTTAGGGATAGTTTTTAAGACATTTTAATTAAAATAACTATGTTGGCAACATTTTAAATAAGAACTTAAGAACGCATTCAGCAGAAAAATAATTTCCTGGCTTTCTTCTGCTCACATGGAGGGAGAGTTAAGATTGGAAATGTTTGTCTAGCAACTTTTACAAAAAGAGAATGCCATTTTGCATTTTCTAAGAGCAGACTTGTTCTAAATGATATGTCCATGTTAATTGTATTTGAAAGGGAAGTAAATGAATACTTATGTCAGTTGTAAGTTAATCTTTAATTAAAAAATTTCTTCCTTCAGAGTTGTTGTTTTTTTGAGCTGACAATTTGCTTGGTGCTAAATTGGGTATCCTTATACTAAACTCTTAAGGATATCATATTTAAACTAATATGAAGTATTTTTATTCATGCTATAGGAGAAATGCAGACTAAGCAAGTACATGAGAGAGAAGTTTTTCAAGGCTCCCTCAGAATTATTTGCACTCTGAGTTCCCATTACACTCAGTTTGGTACATATAGAAAATTATAACCTGATTAATGCTAGACAAATGGAGAACTGTAGTCACGACTGTTGATTGTCTAAGAATTGCTCCAACCACATCTTGTTTCTTACCTCGTCTCCACTACCTCAGCCCATGCTTGTTTCAGCTACTCCTGTGATTTTGACCAGGGCTGTTCAGCTTCTAAGCCACCAGGGGCTACATCAGATGTGCAGTACATAGTTTCCCCATGTGGGTGCCTAATGCCACACTGCGTCCAACCTTGATTTCCTTCCAGGGGGTGACCCCAGTTCACCTTCAGCACTCTGTGCTGCTGCATTGCTCTGACCACTGGAACAAAGGCTGGGAAAGATAGCTGGAGGAGGGAGAGAGGGACTCCAGCTACTATTGCAGCTAAAGTAATGGGGGGAGCAGTGGCTGGGTGAGAGCCTGAAAGGGCGGGGGGAAAGAGTTTACGTTAGCCCCTCTCGGGCTGCATGCAGCCTGTGGGCTGCCAGTTGAACAACACTGACTTGGATAGTAAACTTTTTGGTTCAGAAACTGTCATTGATCATTCTTGTCCCTGACTTAGCTGATAATGCAACATAAACATTTAATTATAGTATAATAGGAAGTAGTAGTAATAATAAAAAATAATATTTTATCAATATTAAATCCTGTAAGAGCTGTGAAAGGTTGACCCATTGCTCTACCTACCTACCTATATTAATTAAACATACCTCTAAGTATTAGGCTGATAGAGCCAAACTGGAATGAAGAGACCCAATACAGTCAATTTCTATTTTTTAAACTGGTTTAAAATGCTAAATTTAGAGCAAAACTTCCTGATTATTAATGTGTTTGTTGTTTAGTTACTCTGGAAATTAATCTTGTGCAGAAATAGCATGCTGGAGAGAATTTAGAAACTGCAAAGCAAGTGAATCTTTTGTAACAGTATTAGTTACGTATTTTAGAATATTAGAAATTAGACCTAGAATAAGATGGATCTAAAACAAAAATCCTAACATGCACTTGAAAGTAGTTTTTTTGTTTCAGCTATATACTTAGCAGATTTACCTGGACCATCATCTCATCTTTTGTCTTTGTAATTGACTGGTGTGCTTTGTGAGGTTTTGTTAATTGAGCTGAGTTTTTAGCTTGCTATTCATTTAAACATGGGGACAAAACAAAAGTGTGGAGTGATGTGATACCTGGTTAAACTGATCTGGAGCAGGGAATGTTGTTAATAGACACAGAAACCCAGTGGTGCTATCTTACTGGACCATATGCCAAAGCACACCTTCTAAACCACAGGATTTCTGTCCTTTTCCATCAGGGTTTTGAACTTAATTCTTTAAGTAAAAACTGTATAAAACAAATGCAGCTTCATTTGTGTCCTTTCTCCTGACCTGGGTTTTTTTTTTGCAGGGGCCTAGCTACTTTATAGGATTGGGAGTCAATCAGGGGAAATCTGTCTAATCTCTTCTGCTCCCTTCAGGATTATACTCTGCAGGCCATCTGCCTGGGAGTTGTATATAAACTGGGTTCTTCTGCAAGAGGAATCCTGCCTACTCCCACCCTCAACTCAGCAGTTACTAGTTTCTGAGAGGAATGAGTGATCTTCAAGGTATCTCTTGATTCCTGGCCTCACAACTGATTACAGACAGTGACACTACAGTTTGACTCTGATCACATCAGTAGTAGATGTTCATAAAAGCTTATGTTAGCTTGGGACATTTTTTCTCAATCTGTACCTTTGCAATTCTAGGCATTAAACATACTTTTATGCCAGATTTCAGTGTCTGGTTCAGATTTGAATGTCTGTGGCATTATTATCACAAAGCTCTGTTTTATGGAGTGTTCAAGGACCCTTGATGAAGTTCGAGGATTGGAGAGGTTCAGCATTTCATAGCCTAGGTCATTATGACAATGCAGCAAAATCTGAAGTAGAATTTGAAACCTGTTGGAGAGCTAATCTATAGTTAGGTCTAGTCTTCCTGAAGACAGTTTTCCCTTTTATCATTTTCCCTCCATCATGTAAAGATGGAGGTAGGCATATTTACAGGGGGTCCACGTCAACACCTACAGTTCTATAGAGGTAGTGTGGTGAGTGGTTGGGAAGGTGAATTCTAGCATTCTCTGTCCCCAGAACGAGGTTGTTTATCTGCTCTGCATTTTACCCAAATATACTGTGTATGAATGCTATTCCAGCCTGTGCAGAAAGACAGGTCTGCACCCCTGGATTCCAATGCAGCATTGTGATGCTTCTCTTTTGGTACCAAGAAGGATATTTTTTCCCATAAGTATGTTTATATGCAGGCAGAGCAGTGCAGAAATATTTGCACTATGGCTCAAGTACTAGTTGTAGCAGTCTAGTCATGGCATCATGAAGGCTCATGGCTAATTTACCCTAGAAACATAAAACTGGAAGGGGCCACTTGTCCAGTCTTCTACAATCACAGGTAACCATATAAAGAACAGCTAAATCTATTCCAACATGGAGGAAAGGCAGCAAGAAGGCACAGCAGCCCCCTTGGCTCTCCAGAGACCTAGTGGACCTACTGTGGCTAAAAAGGAAAGCCTACAAAGGATGGAGGACGGCATTCACCTCCAAGGAGGATTACTCTGCGCTGGTCCGGTCCTGCAGGGACCAAACCAGGAAAGCCAAGGCTGCAACTGAACTCCAACTAGCTTCAGGCATCAAGGACAACAAAA
>NW_017728909.1:43532447-43538168 GCF_001723895.1 Crocodylus porosus
CTGACTTCCTGCCCTTTGGGCAGGGGGCTGGACTCGATGATCTTCCGAGGTCCCTTCCAGCCCTAATGTCTATGAAATCTATGAAACAGCAAGTATGAACAGTCAGCAAATAAATCTGTTCCACTGACACCCCCCAACACCTTGGTACAAACATAGGCTAGGTCTAGACTACAGACTTACCCTCCTCCCTAGCAGGAGCATTTTCAAATCACCCATGCTGCTCTGTGCAGACCCAGCTGGATGTAATGTAGCCTTCTCTGCACAATTTTAAGGGTAGGCTGATTGTCACAGCTGAGAGACGGTGCCTGTCCTTGGTGCCTTGTGGATGCAGTTACACTGCTGCTTCTTTGGGAGTAGTGTTTGCAAAGCAGGGCAATACATGTGGAAGCATCACTGCTGTGCAGTTTGTGGTGTAAATATGGCCTTAGCGCCTGTAGTACAAAACCCCGAAAGGCCTCGAGCTGAAATCTTCCATAAAAACGAAGCAGGAGAAACTGAGGAGGCCACCAATGCCCTGGGTCCTACAGTGGCAGATAATTTGTTAGGTAAAATATGTCCATGTAATTTGGGAGGTGGATTATGCTGCATACTATAGAGGATGCCAAAAAAACACCTGTAGGTTCTCCTTATCTGACCCAGGGGAAGAAGTGTTTTCCTGTATCCGGCAGTTGGTTTAAAGCTGAGCACACCAGCCTGAGAAGTTTCTCTGTATTGGCTGGAGCCAATGGGCTTCTATATATCGTGTTTTATAAACCAAATGAGAAATTCCATTAGGTTAGGTCCATAGATGGATCAGTTGATGATACACTTACTGTGGGGAGGGGCAATGAGGAACAAATGGTATCCTTATAAGGCACAAGATGTATGTTCTTGTCAATTAACTTTTTGGTTTGGATAATATATATGCTAATTCTAACCTACTTAAGGGTTGTACTTAGCTATACATATTTCTAAAAGTATATTGAAATCATTTCACTTCTACAAAACCTATTAAAAAGAAAAACTATTCTGATTTTGTTCATGTTTTCCCATTTTCATAACCTACTTTGAAAAGTGAGGCCCTACCTGTGTGAATGAAGTTCATAGTATCATGAGGCTGAACTTCGCATTTGGTAAATTTGTTACAAATTTAAAGCTTCACTGGTTAGAGTGTTACTCTTCATATGATTGGCATATATTTCATAGACATTAGGGCTGGAAGGGACCTTGCAAGATCATTGGCTCCAGCTCCCTGCCCAAGGGGCAGGAAGTCAGCTAGGCTCAAAGGATCCCAGCAAGATAGGCATCCAAAAGTTTCTTGAAAGCATCCAGAGTATGTGCTTGCACCACCTCTGGGAGGAGTCTATTCCAGGCCTTGGGGACTCTGACAGTAAAGAAGTTTTTTACTTATGTCCAGCCTAAAACGGTCTTCCAGGAGTTTGTGACTGTTGGACCTTGTCTTCCTTTGGCGCGCCCTCGTGAACAAACGTTCTCCCAGTTCTTGGTACACACCCCTTATGTACTTAAAGGCTGCTACCAAGTCACTCTTGAGCTTATGCTTTTCCAGGCTGAAGAGTCCCATAGTAATGTCCAAACTTTTTCCCTCAGTCAGACAAATTAAGTGTCAAAGCACCGTTTCTTACTTTGCTTGTCCTTGATCTTTTTTTTTTCTCTCATGATATTATCTGCTTCAGGTGACTCCCCTATGACAGTGAATACTTCTACTGTGGAGTTAGCAAATACTGGATGACTGATCAGACTTTCCCTTTGCAGCTGCTTTAGAGGCAGATCAAATTACTCCCTGGTGAAGTTGGCCCGTGAGACATTGTGGTAATTGGTACACTTGTAATTTGGGAATAATGTTACTGACATCCCTGTAAAGCTTTTTGAGATCTGTAGATAAAACACTAAATAAGAGACCTTACAGGAATTTCTGAGACCGCTTCAGTACTGCGCAGTAACTGTTCTATGCTTGCTTTTAGTTTACGCAGAGCCATAGGTGTAGAAATCTGTCTTGCTATAAGTTTACATAACATGGGAATAGTGGGGGGGGCTCCTAAATTAGAGTCCAGTCCTCTGCTGTCACAGGTGACAATATAAAATAATCTTTTTTTCATAAACTAAGTCCTGTTTTAGAAATAGGTACTGTTTTTGCCCATGCACTTCTGTTGGAAGGCTGTTCTAGAATCTCCTTGATTTAATGGCTGGAAACCTTCTTATTTCCAGCCTAATGTTTTTTAATTGCCAGCTTTATGCACTTTTGTTCTTGTGCCAATGTTATCCATTAGTTCAGGTAGCTCTTCTCTCTCCTGTATGTACCACCCTGACATTTATTTGTTAAAGAGCAGTCCTTCTCAGCCATTATTTTAAGAGACTAAACAAGCCAAATTCTTTTAAAGTGTACAGGTTTCCCTCCATTTACGTGGGTTCAGTATATGCAGATTTGCTCTTATGCAATAACCCTTTTGTACCCTTTTGAAATTCATTATGTGCAAGGTAAGTTTGCATATATGCAATTGGCGTAGGCCTGGAGAATGTCACATAAAGCAAACCTATTTTATAATGTAAGCAATAAGGATAGGTTCCCCTGCCGGCTGCTCCTGGGGCCAGCTGGGGTAAGCATAGACAAGTGGAGCCCTGGGTGGTGAAGGGCATGGCACTCACCCCAGCCCTGGCTGTAGTGGCTCCAGGAGCTGCTGGCACCAGCTGTCCGCAGCCACTGGGCTGCACCATGCTCCAAACCCCCCAGGGCTCTGCCTGTCCCCACTCACTCCAGCTCCTGCTACAGCTGTCCTAGGAGTGGCCGATGCCAGCTCCCTGTAGTTGCTGGGCTGCACCATGCCCTGGTGCAGGCAGTTGGCTCCTGGGGCTGCTGCAGGCAGGGGTGGGGTGGAGATGGATAGAGCGCTGGGAAAAGCCTGGAGCCCCTGAGCCTGCAGTGGCCGCCAGCCCCAGCCTGCTCTCATTTGGCTGCAGGCGGCTGCCCACCCCTGCTGCAGCCCTGTGAGTTGTGGACACTGCTTGCTTGCAGCTGTTGGGCTCCACCGCGTTGTGGGGGTTAGGGCACAGTGTTCCAGGGGAAGCAGAGCTGTGGGGGGTTTGGACCATGGCACATTGGCTGCTCCCAGGACAGCTGTAGCAGGAGCTGGGATGAGTGGGGAGAGGTAAAGCCCTGGGGGGTTCAGGGCATGGTGCAGCCCAGTGACTGCCGGCAGCTCCTGGGGCCACTACAGCCAAGGCTGGGGTGAGTGCCACGCCCCGCACTGCCCGGGACTCCACTTGTCCGCACTCACCGCAGCCAACCCTGCGAGCAACCAACACAGAAGCCTATCCCTATTTTTTGCATTATACAGTAGGTTCGCTTTATGCAAATTCGATTTATGTGGCGTTCTCCAGGAACTCATGTAGCGTGTAAATCGAGGGAAACCTGTATCTACACCATTTTTCTGGTGCTCGCAGGGAAGGACTGTCTTGACCCCAGTGCATGCTCTGAGCCCAAAAAATACAGCAACATTTCTAAGGGGTGCACCTCTAGCAGCCTTTCTTGAGTTTCCAGGGTACTAGAGGTACCCTTAGGGCAGTTTCAGTGCCCCATTTCTGGGTTTGGGGCATGTGGACAGGACCAAATGAGGAGGCCATGCTCGAAAGCATTCCTCCCTGGAAACACCAAGGACATACCCATTGATATCTTTCTTCCCTGTGAAAAGGGCTTTGCTCCCCCAGTCATCCTAGTATCTCTTTTCTGCACCTGTTCTCTCCCGAGTTCATCTTCCTTGGACAAGCGTGACTAGAATTTTACACAGCATTTCAAATGAGCGTTCACCACGGCCTTTTACAAAGGTGTTAATATGGTCCTTCTCAGTCATTTCCAACTGATGGTCACCCAACTTACAACAGAGATTCTTTTTAATATTTTCTAAGAGTGTGGCTTTGCAGTTTGTATTTATTTAAGTGCATTTCTATTATAGCCATGTCCCAAGGTCATACCATTCTTTCTCTATATTCCAGTACTCTGTATTGATAATGATTTCTAGGTTTGTGCAGTCAGCACACTTATCAACATACTTGGTAATTTTTTAAACCAAAGTTGTTAATGAAAATATACATCTCTCTTAAGACCCATCTCTGAGGAACTCCAGTAGTAATTTTCCTTCCATCCTGAGACTTTTCTGCGTTCATCACTGCTTACTGCTGTTCTTTACCCTTCAAGCAGTTCTTATACTAATCCCTATCTTCTCTACTAATAATTTCCTATACGGCATTGTGTGAAATGTTTTGCTTGAAGTCCAGTTGGATCATATCTACCACATGTCCTTTGTGCAAGAAAAAGTCCAGTTGGATCATATCTACTACATGTCCTTTGTGCAAGAAAGCAGTTTGACTGTCTTGTTGCATTTTATCCCATTTCCCCACTTCCCTCCCTGTATTTAAGGATTTTTTTCCTTTTAAAATTTGTTTGAAAGCTTTACATACTAATAAGTTCAGACTACTGGGCTTGTTACTTGAATCCATTTCCCCCCACATATTTTAAAAATAGATACTATATTTGCTATTCTCAGGGCACGTGGTAGTTGAGCAACTTATTAAATATCTTTGCTACCAGCATTGCCATTTTTTATGCCAGTTCCTTCAGAACTTAGACTTATGGATAGTATTTAGATTACCTTGCCTCCTTGACTTTTAGTGCATCAGTACTGGTCAAGATACTTGGGTTAGCTTGCATTGCAATATATGAAGAAGACCATGGCAGCTGCAAATGCTCTGCGCCTTTGAAAATCAGGTCATCCTTCTCTGAATATAAATATACACATCTGTAGGCAGTGTATTCAAGACTTAAAGTGGGATTTGAGTTCTTATGGAATGTTAACATTGCAGTAAATGATTACGGTGTAATACAATTTGGGTAGAATATTAAACTCTTGCATTTGTCCAGCTGGAAATTACAGTCCATTCTTCTATTCAAAAAGATTACAATGGAAATTTTGGTGTCTGGAGTAAGTAACTGTTTTCAACAGAGCAGAGTCCAATGGCTAGAGTTTCTTGACGCACAGTAGTTGTGGTATGTGTGTATAGCTATTACGCTCCCAGCTTTCTGATACATTATTTCATAAAGTGTCTTGAAATGTTTTAAGTATGAACATTGCACAATAAAGCTGCATTTATTCCTACTTTATTATTGTGAAAAATAGACATGGCTGTGAAAACCATTGCTTTAGTTCCTTTGCTGGTTCTGGCCTCTAAGATGGAATACATAGAAGGGGAACCAGGAAAGGAACTGTTTCTACTAATGATTAAACGTCTTATTGACAGGTGTATTACCAAGAAGTTGATTCTGAGCATCTGGCACCCATGACCCAGTGTTCGGCATTATTTTATAACCTCGGAATTTGTGGGGTTTTTTAGACAACCTCCCTCTTTTTAAAAAGAATAATTAAGGCTGTGCAAAGTTTCAGTCACCAATTCAATTCAGAGGAAATTTGGCCCTATTTGGCGACTAAATCTCCAAATCAAAATTAAATTGGGAAATCCATTAAAAGGTCCAAATCGAATCCGAAACCTCTGAATTGATTTGGAGAGATTCGGATTGGCTGGGGAGAGGCAGGTACAGCCAGGTGGCTGCGGGTTCTCCTGTGGCTCTTCTGGCTGTTCCTGCCTCTCCCCAGGCAGGGGGAGCTACAGGAAAAGCCCCCATGTCTGTCCTGCCTGGCTCTATCCATTGCCCAGCCCAGCCTCCCAACACTT
>NW_017728909.1:43539500-43639802 GCF_001723895.1 Crocodylus porosus
CAGCAAGGCAGCAGCCCTAGATTTCAGGAGTGCAGACTTCAACGAGCTAAGGAGAATAGTCAGGGAAGCACTGAGGTCCCAGGGGGGAGGGGAGCCAGGTGTACAAGAAGAGTGGTTGCTCCTTAAGGAGATGATCCTCCAAGCCCAAAGGGAGGTAATCCCAACACGGATCAAAGGGAGCAGGAGGGCGCAGAAGCCCCCATGGCTCACCAAAAGCATCCGGGGATGTCTTCTAGCTAAAAGGGAGGTGTACACCCAATGGCAGGGAGGGGCCTTCACCAGGGAGGACTATAGTGCGGTTGCTCGGGGATGCAAGGGGTCAGTCAGAGAGGACAAGGTGGAGATGGAACTCGGACTAGCTTCCTGGATCAAGGACAACAAGAAGTCCCTTTTTGAAGGCACAGGGGGCAGAAAGAAGGTTCCGGGTAATGTGGGGCCCCTGCAAGACATGCTAGGAAATTTGGTTGTCACACCAGACGACAAAGCTAACCTATTTAACGATTTCTTAGCCTCCGTTTTCCTAAGCAGGGATCAGAACAGCCACCCCCACCCTCCCCCGGGTCCCCCTTAGACCCTAGGAGAGGCACACCTAGGCCTAGGGTTAGTGAGAAACTAGTTAGGGAACTTCTGGAGGGACTGGATGTATTCAGATCAGCTGGTTTGGACGATCTCCACCCTAGAGTACTGAGGGAATCAGCTGAAGTCATTGCAGGACCCCTGGCACAGCTTTACGAGCACTTGTGGTGCTCTGGTGTGGTACCAGAGGACTGGAAGAGGGCCAGCGTGGTTCCTATCTTCAAAAAAGGGAGGAAGGAGGACCCGGGGAACTATAGGCCGGTTGGTCTTACCTTGATCCTGGGTAAGCTTTTTGAGAGAATTATTCTGGTGCATGTCCACGAGGGGCCAGCGGGGGAGGTTATGCTTAGGGGCAACCAACATGGGTACATTATAGGCAGGTCCTGTCAGAGCAACCTGGTGGCCTTCTACGACCAGGTCACCAGATCCTTAGATGCAGGGGTAGCAGCGGACATAGTCTTCCTGGACTTTCAGAAGGCCTTTGACACTCTCTCACCCCGTTCTCGTTAAGAAACTGGGGGACTGTGGTGTCGACACCTACACAGTCAAATGGGTTGCCAACTGGCTGGAGGGTTGTACCGAGAGAGTGGTGGTGGACAGGTCATTTTCGACCTGGAGGGATGTGGGCAGTGGGGTCTCCCAGGGCTCGGTCCTCAGGCCTGCACTGTTCAACATCTTCATCAGTGACTTGGACAAGGGGATAAAAAGCAGCCTGTTCAAATTTGCTGATGACATGAAGATGTGGGGGGATGTGGGCATGCTAGAAGGGAGGAATAGGCTGCAATCAGACCTAGACAGGTTACAGGGGTGGGCGGATGAGAACAGGATGGGATTCAACACTGATAAGTGCAAGGGGATGCACCTGGGGAGGAAGAACCAGCAGCATACCGACAGGCTGGGGAACTCCCTTCTTGTCAGTGCAGGGGCAGAAAAGGATCTTGGAATCACTATTAATGCCAAAATGAACAATGGACCGGCAGTGTGGGGATGCAGTCAGGAAGGCCAACCACACCTTGTCATGCATCCACAGATGCACCTCAAGCAGGTCCAAGGAGGTGATCCTCCCCCTGTATGCGGCACTGGTCAGGCTGCAGCTGGAGCACTGCGTCCAGTTCTGGGCGCCGCACTTCAAGAGGGATGTGGACAACATGGAGAGGGTCCAGAGGAGGACCCTCTCCATGCCCCCACTCGCATGATCGGGGGCAGCAGGACAGGCCCTACAAGGAGAGGCTACGGGACCTGAACCTATTCAGCCTCCACAAGAGAAGGCTGAGTGGGGATCTAGTGGCCATTTGCAAACTAGTCAGGGGGGACCAGCAGGCACTGGGGGAGTCCCTGTTCCCTCGAGCACTGCCAGGAGTGACTAGAAATAACAGTCACAAGCTGGCAGAGGGCAGATTCAGGCTAGATATCAGGAGGTGCTACTTCGCTGTCAGGGTGGCTAGGATCTGGAACCAACTTCCAAGAGAAGTGGTGCTGGCTCCTACCCTGGGGGGTCTTTAAGAGGATGCTAGACAAACATCTTGCTGGGTTCATTTGACCCCAGTACTCTTTCCTGCCATGGCAGGGGGTTGGACTTGATGATCTGCTCAGGTCCCTTCTGACCCTACCAACTATGAAACTATGAATCGGCCAAATACAAATTGAATACTTCCCTATTTGCACAGGGCTAAGAATCGGTGCTATGAATTCATTTTGAATTTTGGATTTCAAATGTTGTAGTATCAGATTTCAAAAAGGGACCTTAAGAACTTGATTTTCCATAATTTTTGCATACTACATAAACTAACAAAGCGACGTTGGGATTTTGAGGCATTATTTTATTTTGCTGCGTTTCTTCACTTCAGCAGCCTGGGTTTTGCAATACTCAGACGCACCAAATTATTTCAGTATGATGCTTTCAATAGTTTTTATTTCAAAATACTTTTTCTGCACTGAAGAACTTGTGACCTGCATATATAAATTATTTTTAGATGTGACTAAGAAAAATGAATGGGTGAATGCGAGTTGGTAAGCATCTGTTTGGGTACAGTAAAAGCTTGTTTTTGTGATTCAGAGTCGTATTTTGCAGCATCTGCTAACTAATTGTACCTATCAGTGAGGGAATCTCATTAAACATATTTATTTAACTTTCTACTCACTGTCGTGTTGATGTCAGGTATTTAGTATTAACATTTTTGGTGACTTTGTTAGTCAAGCTGTAGTATGCTAAGGCTGCTTAATGTAACAGTGACCAAAATTATTCTTGGAAATAATATAACTCAGTTGAAGTAAACATTTTAAGATATGAAATTAGTTCATTGTTTAAACTGAATGGCTTTTGGCTTTGTTAGCTGATTTTATAAACCTAATTTTTTAATGAAGCCACAAATTTAGCTATCGTTTGAAAGTGGATCCTGAGCAAGTTGGTGAAACTGTATGTCTTGTATTTACTGCTAAAACTCAGAAACCCAGATACTACAACTTATTTTTGAGGTGTGGTATGTTGTCCCACTTCTTGATTTTGTATGTTAAATGTGTATTCCAAAGCATACCGTATTTTCTGTTGTAAGGTAGTAGATGCCATTTTTCAACAGTGCATATTTTTCTTTTCTATTTCTTTTTTATGGTAATATGAGGCATGCATTGTGCATCTTGATTTATTATTTCCTTCCTGTACATGGAATCCAAAAGGATACCAGTAATTAAGGTTCTTTGAGTATTTTCCTTTTTTATAGAAACACTTTTTTTCTTTATACTAGTCCAGATGCTTAGATACAGGCCTTCCCAGTCAGCAAGCAGAGTAAAACTGTTTGTGGATTGCATTATCCTTCTCCAAGGAATATGGGATTCACTGGCTCCCAGGATTCAGTGTTTGCCTCCAGTATGTATAGCCAGGTGAAGAGAAAAGTTTCAGTCAAGGGGAAATTGGAATAGGTTGGGAGATCTATGATGATTTCTAGTAAGCATCTCCTGAAGGAAAGTGACATGCATGTTTGTGCTGTCAAGTACAGGATACCAAGTTTAACTCAAGGCTTTCTCAGGTTGGTTTGTTGCTTGTTTTTCTAGACTTTCACGTAGCCAAATGTTGTTCAGGCTGAACAGGTGAAGAGCAGTTCCCAGAAACCAAATCTGTGGCTTCCCCAAGCACAGCCCGAAGTAATCTTACCAGCCATTATGATGTTAGTCTCATATGTGGCAGATTATTCCAGGCTAGCTGTCAATTCCCCCTGAAACCTTGGCACAGTCCTAAAAACTTTGAAGGAGTAAAAGCCACTGAAATTTGTTTTTCAAGATATGATATTTTTCTGTTCATATAACGTTAAGTTCTTACTGTGCACTGATACATGCAAAACTGCAGTCGCTTACAGATAGCATCTCTCTGAAATGAAAGTTATTGCCTGACGGGCTCAGAGAAGGTGCAGGCATTCAAGAGGTGTTGCAACAGACTCCAGGGTATGCAAATTATTTTTTCCATTAAGTACCAGGTCCTAAGCTGTACCTTGAAGACATTCAGATGCCACATTGATGAAGTCTTATAAGCACCTAGACAGGGTGTGAAATGGTTCACTTAAAGTAAGAACCTGGCCCTGTTACAATGCCAGTCACAGATCAGGAATCAGATTCCAGGCACACAGTGCAACTACTCAAATCTAAGGAAGGCAACAGAAACAGCTCTGTTCTGGCTGTGATTCATATAACAGGAAACAGTGGTCTGGTAGGGCAGGATGCAGATGAGGTCAGAAGAACAGGAAAACTTCCAATGAGTTTCTAGATGAATAGATACTGAGATTTGACTGAAAGTGGATTTAAGAACCTACAGGTCAGGCAGGAAGCAAAGAAGTCATTTAGCAGGTCCAAGAATTCTTGGGGCAAATCAGGAAATGTCCTGATCAGTCAGTCAACTTGACACATCAGATGCGTTTCCTGGGCCATCAGAGGCAGAATCTTGAGGACTTCTTCAAATGTTTTAACTTTATTCCCATTGATTGGCTAATGATACTGGTGTACTCGGATCTAGACATGTCGGTGTAAAGATTTCTCATTCTGCTAGTCAAAAAAGATCTCCCTAGGCAAACTCAGTCTTCCACTCCGCTCTGGGTTTGAAGGAATAACACGTGTTTAGTTTCTTTTCCGCATGAGAGAGAGGATGCACTACTGAATGAAATGTCTGGGTCCAGAATAATGACTTGAAGAAAATTTTATTTCATTTTCTGATTTCTGTTTGCAGAAACTTGTTTCCTACATACAGCACAGAGGAGCAAAACCAGATGCTTCCCAGTCTGTAATTCTAGATATCCTGCAGTTCCTGCAAGCAAAATTGGATTATATTGGGATATCATTTCTGTAAAAAGCCTGTTCTGAAGCTATTTACAACAGTATAGAGCCTGGAGGAGTACTTTACATTTCTGTGAATGGCACCTGAATGGCATCAAAGCTGTTCACAATCTTGAGGCCAGGGAAATGGTGCTGTTAAGCTTTTCTGTTATCCCTTAAATTTGGTCCATACTATTCAATCAAACTTAAATATATTCTTAAATTTACTGTACTTCACTGTCTTGATTTTTGTAGCTACTTCAGCTTGATTCCTGGAGCTGAATGCCTCATTCTGTAATATGCAATGACTGTCAGTAGGTAATATGCAGAACCTCTTGTCCCTGTGACCGTGCCTGAATTTGAACCAAAGGCAGTTTCAGGCCTTCATTTAACAAGGAGAGTGAGCCTTGTTACCTTCTGTCCTGATCCACAGAGATCCAACAGGGATTTGAAATCACTTGACTAACTATTGAGACTGCTTTGAATTTATCTTAGCTAGCAATCAAGTTCAGAGATTGAGAGGTTATTTATTTATCTTGCATGAAGGATTTACTGTAGGTAAGGTCAGAAAGCCTCCAAACAAAAAAATTAAGAATGGATTAGGGAGCTGACTAAAAAGGGAATTTGTAATAAAATCCAGGATGGAAGGTATCGTACCTATCCAAAGGTAATTTGACCATATGGCTGATAAATATTTGTGGCAATAAAAAAACAGAGAGATTCTTTTCACATGGCGTTTATCCTCAATTAAAAATTTAGCATGTTAATTTGTTCTGCTTAGTCTGCCCCATCTCTTCATTCCATCCAACCTCCATGACTTTTTATGCTTTAGTGTTAAAGAAACGTGTTTATTTCCTGTGAAGTAATTGAAATGTGCAAAAAAAATTGCATAGTGGAGAAAAGCAGGTGCTGATGCAAATTCAAAAAGTAAAAGACAGCTATTAAAAATGTACTGAACAGGCAAAATCAGAATAGCATAGCTGTTTCTGGGCAGCATATCTTTGCATTCTTAAATGAAAAATTATTGATCTTCAATAATTTTTAATGGCTATAGAAAAAGTAACTACAATACAGTTCTTCTTGTCATTATGATGCAGTTACTCTTTTCCATTGAGTTTTGTCACAGAATGGAGGTGTTTGGCTTTTAATTGTATACTCTGTGTTTATATTACAGGTTAACTAAACTCCAGATATTGGAACTTAGAGAAAACCAGTTGAAAATGTTGCCAAAGTAAGTACAAATGAAACGTTTGAGGTATATACATACTTGGGTTTCCATTTCACTAGTCTCTTTGGCTGCTTGCAGATGTTAAAAAAAAAAAAAGTGCTTCACTGGAAGCAGCAGCGCATTACTTCAACCCAGTTCTGCAGCATCTGTAAAGATTGGGTGCTTCAATGGGGCTTTTTGGCACTTTTAGCTAGAGCTGATTCAATCAGCTATTAAATAAGTGTCAGAAAAGCCCCACTAAAGTGCTTGATCCTTACAGAAGTTGGATAAGCTGTGTTGAAGCAACGCATTGCCTCTTTTTGGGCATGTGTGGGGCTCAGTGCAGGCACACCGAGTTTTTAAAAAAGTGCCATTTTGGGTTTGTTTTTTTTAACATCTGCAGGCGTCCTTAATGACTATTAAAAAGAGAATTGAGCCTCACATGACCCAAGGTACACCACAACCCAAAATTGTTCAGTCCTCTGGTTGCAAATTTCCTTCCTCTCAGGCTCAGTATATTTCTCTTCCAGCTCTCCAGATTAGCTTTCCATTCCTCTCTCTGTTCAGGTGGACTCTGTGTTAGAAACTTATATTCCCCATATCTCTATTTTCCCCTATCTACTTTACTGCATCTCAGGAATTCTTTAATTTAATTTTATGAATTTGATTCCAGCTTAAAATTTGTTACTTTCTACTTGGTCCATATAGATATCTGAAAAAATGCAGTATACTGCTGCCTTATTCCTGTATGCATTTTTGTATTCATGAATAATTTTAGTTTAGAGACTTATTTTGACTTGAATGTATTATTCAGATTCTATTATTGGATTCATTTATGTGGGATTTCGATGCTTATTTTCAGTGACTGAGAATAAGATTAATTCATTTTGAATGCCTTTGTTTACAAATACGTTTCTTGCTGAAAAAAATACAAATCTGTCATGTGCAATCTGTTATGTAAAATGTGTTCCAAAACAGATCAGAGACTTATTTAACATAATGTGAGTATAATCCCCAGTGTTGCTTTTCACAGTAATAAAGTGCCTGTCTAAATGTTATCTGGGATTGTTTTAATGGGCTTTAGCTGTGTATACTTTTATTTTTAGATTGTATATTATTTCTAGTCCTTGCCTTGTGTCTCCTGATTGAAAGAAGGGTTTCGGAATATTTGACTTTTATCCTTGGCCAAATAAACCTAGGCAACTGTTGTTTCTGTACTCTAGCACTGTGTTGAGTCATTGTATTTTGCACTTCAGCCTTTGAACATTTAATAGAGTGAACCCAACAAGTAGGTACGGTGAAACTTAAAAAGTTAGGTGTGACCCATACCAATATTAAGTACAATAAGAAGGATTTTCCTCTGGCGTAATGATTAGGTAAAGGGAAAAGTGACGGTGGAGTGGGGAAAGAAAAAACAACAAAGCCTAATTTGTCACAGCATACTCCAGCATATCAGCATACAGCAGATAATTGTTTACAGGAAGTTACAGCGTGGATCGCTAGCCAGTGTTGTTAATGATTGCACTTAAGACACTTGAGACATAAGTGAGTAATTGAAATCCTTTTTTGGACAGAATTGATTGTGACTTTTTTAACTTGTGCCGAAGTACCATATATAGTGATGGGCATATAAACAAAACAAGACACAAACCTGGGATGAAATGAGTGATAGTTACTCAGAAGTAGTGACATCAAAAAGAGTATTCAAACAAGGAAATTAAAATGCTCTGGTTTTCATCCCTGTAATGTGTGTAATTCTTTTGGTAACCTTAGCTTCATCATAATTTATTTCTGAGGTAACAAGTTTTCAGCAATAAAAGTGAGACGGTTTAACTTTGAATGTTACTTATGTAAACTGGCTTTCCTTAAAGATGAGAGAGCTATCTGACATATGAGTGACAAATATGGTTGAAAGGTAAATATGTAGTTAATTCTCAGCCAGAACACTTCATTCATATGGCTTTGAGGTTTAGAATATCTGTCAGTAACTTAGGGGTTCTCAAAGGCAAAAAAAAATAGGGCGAGGGAACATTACGGAAATATTGTGCTTTGTATGCAAAATCCTGGCTCTGCTAAAGTCGATAGGAGATCTACCATTGTGTTCAGCAGGCCCCCAAAAGTTTTACTGTATGTGAAACTTGATTCTGTGAGCACCGTAATTATATTCCTGGAAACACAAATGCTACCATCCCACTCACATTCTTTAACCTCTTCTAGAACCCAGTTCGGTAAGATAATTCATAGCAACTATCACATGTTTTAAGTGCATGCTTTTAAGTACCTTTCTGATTTGGGACTTGAGAAGTGAAGCATCTATGTATAGGATACAGCTTATGGAAGAAAAATCTGTTCCTTTGGCAGTGTCCCAGCATCCCAGCAGAAGCTGTCTGTCAACACCTTGAGTCAGTTTTGCAGTTGACTTAATCAGCAAGGTAGTCAACTGTTGCCTTCATTATGAAGTGAAAATGGAGGTTAAGAATAAGACTACATTCAGTTGTTTAAAAAGTTTAGATATATGTTCAGAAATGTAAAAGCACTTCATACCTGTAGAAAATGAAAAATCAATATATGGTACAGTCACAACTTACGCGTATTTAACTTACGTGAATTCAGCTTTATGTGCTCGGCTGCTGGGGCTGGCCGCCAGGTGCCGGCCAAGGCATGGTATGTAGTACAGTGCTGCATGGTATTGCCTGCACATGCCGGCATGGCTGGGGGGCTCATGCTCAGCTGGCTGCCCTGGCGGGATGAGGTGGCGGAGGACGAGAGGGGTGAGAAGTGCGTGCTGTTGCGCAGCTGTTGCACTGCACTCATGGGTTGTGTGGCATCACACCCGCCTTGTCCTGGCCCGGTGGCGGCGGCAGCAATTTCAGCCATACACGATTTCAACTATACACGCTGACTTTGGAATGTAACCCCCGCGTAAGTTGCAATTGTACTGTAGCATTAAACACTAATACAGAAATAGATTGAAAAGGATGTGCTAATATTAAAGTGTTATTTTGGAGCTAATGGAGCATAGCAGTATGAATCGATTTCTTTTTCTTTTTATATGTGGATTTTTTTATTTTTACTTCTTTAGTTTCTTCACGTGTATATGCCTGTATTTTTGTTTCTTAATCATAGATGTAATTAGACATATTTATTACAACATGCTGCTTAGTGCTTAGTAGTCCTGTTAAATGCTCTGGTTTTTAGGCCTATGCATGATATTTCACACTGTAGTATGTAGGGTCGTTGGTTAAAATGTGTGATTAATACCAACAAACTAAATCAAAATTATTTTGTCAACTATGTTGCTTAATTTTAAAATGATTTGTTTAGACCCTGAAGAATTGGAACGATTATAATTCAAACTGGCTCAATAAAAATAGTGCTTATTTAAAGGAAAGCAGTTGTGTGCAGTGTTGTACAGACTGTTCACATGGTATGTAGCTGAAAGAAAAGAAAATGAATTTTTTTTTAATACACACCCAAAACAACCAACATTTTTCAATCACTACTTTACTTTTCACAAGTGACACTTGCTCCAAATGATGGGTCCAGCTTTGGGCATAGGCACTGACTTTTATTTTTGCTGGGGGGGATGGGGGGCCTAAAATGATGGCGCCTGACCCTCCCCCCAGCTGGAGCAGAGCCAAGTAGATCCTGTGAGGGGGGGCGGGAATAGTCTGCTCACTGCAGACTTGGGGCTCACTGCCCTCCCCTCGGGAGTCCTGCACTGGCTGTGCCATCATGGCAAGGTGTCCCCTGTCCACTTGGCAGCAGCAGCAGGGGACACAGCTCTGCATCACCACCCCCACTGCTGCTATGGTGGCGCGGCTGGCGCAAGGCTCCCTAGGAAAGGGAAGTGTGAAGGGCTGTTCTGCAGTCTAGCCTGAGCCTTCCAGCTGGGAAAGTGAAGGGCTTTGCCCTTTCTGGTCTGACTCTGCATGCTCTTTGTGGAAATAGAGGGGCCCAGGATAGTCCTACCTGGCTGACATGCCTCTGTTTCATGGAGGAGCATGTGGGGTGGATGGGGAAGTGCTGCAAAAAGAGTGCAGACTGAAGCCATGTGTGATTCCCAGTCTGCCTCTAGGTGGTAAGTAGGGCGTTTTAACTTGGCTGTGGTGGCAACCATATCATAGCACCCCTGAACAGGGATTGCAATACCCTGGTTGAAAACCACTGCAACATATTCAGAAAACACATGGACCACCATACTTGGGTCCATGCAATTATTAATCATCCTAAGCACATCAAAAATGGTGTAATCTACAACCAGGCCCTCAAATACCACTGTATCTGCTCTGAGGAGAATACTTGTAGCACCTCTGTTGTCAACCTAAAATGGCCTTTATGTAACAAGTCTAGCAGAGAAACTGATTATATCTTTGAAATAGGCTGCAGAACCCCCCCGCCTGTGACTGTATACATTTGGTGGCCACCTGCCACCCCACACTTGAACTGCTAAGAGGAATCGTCAGACAATTACAACATATACTCAAAAAAGATCAAACCTTGAGAGAGATTTTTTTCCCCGCTCCCCTCCCCCTGGCTTTCAAGCAACCCCCAAACCTTGCCCAGTCATCTTTAAAAGCAAACTCCCTGCTGATTAACAAACATCAGCACAATAGATGCACAACACATTTTGGCTGCTACAGCAGTCAATATCTCCCACACAACAGAACCATCAGAATTAATGAATCCTACAAATATCTCCCAAGATGTGGTACATCTCATCCATGTACTAAATGCCCTCATGTGAACTATGTGGGTAAAACTAGAATCAAGCACATCATGAAATCTAGTATAGTCAAAGAAAGTGCCCTCATACTAGAAGATTCCTGTTCCACAAGAATATTCAGGATTCCAAACCACACACAGTGGCAGCAAATTATACAATTTATGTTAGCAGCCATGGAAAAGTATTAGTCGGTTCCAGGTATCAACTATAGTCTTGTTTGCTATAGCAACTCTTATTATATAATGCTCATGTTGGTATATGAAGAAAGTAGATGGTTAACTAGCATTCTACAGTGAAGTGTGGGAAATGGGAGGAAGTAAAACAGAGGAGTAGCTTTGAGTCACTTTGACAGAAAAGACTATATTGCTTATAATGTAATTTTTTGTAAATTCAACTAAATGATACATGATTACACAGCACTCTAATTTCCTTTGTGTGATTTAGTCAATAGGATCATTGTGTAGTTATTTGATTGAATAATGTATGCAAAGTATCAGTACTTTTCTAAGTATCAGTCTGTTTACAGAACTGTCTTGTTATTTAGTGTTGATTTAAAGGTATATTAGTATGAATACAGGAAGATGCAGAAGGACTTGTATTTTCTTAAATCTAATTCCTTCTTAATCCATTCCCTATGCAGAACCATGTCCAGACTGACTCAGCTGGAGAGACTGGACTTAGGAAGTAATGAATTCACAGAAGTGGTGAGTTTTAGCTAAGTAGCAGAGCTTTGAATCATCCGTAAACTTCTTTATCCTTCAATCTATTTTTAATCAACATTAAAAATATAAAGATCAGCTTAAGAGCTCTGTTATTGAACAAATATTGTATATACCTCTTACTGTATTGTGTAAAACCTACTGTAAAAATCTGTCTGTAAATATATTTTTCCTCTCTTTAAAAAAGATTGCATGACACAGTGGACGTGTTTACACGTTCATTAATGCACCTTAATTACTGCATATTTAGTTTAGTACTTGTTTAATGAAGTACTAAGTAAATGTACAGTAAGTATAGTTACTGCACTGTGGCGCTGACGTGTGGTTATTTTGTGATACATACTGCGCATTAGCCTAATAACACTGCGCAGTAGACTATTAGCTCAGTTTTTAACTGTCACACTATTGTACATTAAGCTAATGTGCAGTAAGCGTCTTGTCCACTAGGAATGCAACATTTGATGGAAGCTGTTTTTTAATGTGCATTTAAATTGGGGGTATATGGTTTCTTTATTTAGTAACTACATCATTGCCTTATGGAAGTGTTCACTTGTATCCGTATGGCAGACTAATACTTAGTAAACCATAAAGATTTCATAAATTTCATAGACATTAGGGCTGGAAGGGACCTCGGAAGATCATTGAGTCCAGCCCCCTGCCTGAGGGGCAGGAAGTCAGCTGGGGTCATAGGATCCCAGCAAGATAAACATCCAAGTTTCTCTTCAAGGTGTTCAGTGTAGGTGCTTGAACCACCTCCGATGGCAGGGTATTCCAGACCTTGGGGGCTTGGACAGTAAAGAAATTCTTCCTTGTGTCCAGCGTGAAACAGTCTTGGAGGAGTTATAACCATTCAACCTCGTCATCCCTTGGGGCGTTCTGGTGAACAAACATTCCCCCAGATCTTGATGGTCACCCCTGATATACTTATAGGTGGCCATCAGATCACCCCTGAGCCTGCAGTTTTTCAAGCGAAAGAGCCCCATAGCTCTCAGCCTGTCATTGTAAGATCTGTTTTCCTGACCTCTGATCATGCTCGTGGTTCTTCTCTGCACTCTCTCAAGCTTCTCCACATCCTTTTTGAATTGTGGGGCCCAAAACTGCACACAGTACTCCAGCTGCGGCCTCACCAAAGCCGACTACAAGGGAAGAAAGATGTCCCGGGATTTGCTTGAGAACCATCTATGGATGCAAGCCAGCTTTTTGCTGCAGCATCGCATTGGAGGCTCATGTTCATCTTGTGGTCAATGATGACCCCCAAGTCTCTTTCTTCCATAGTGCTAGCCAGTGTAGCACTGCTGAGCCTATAAGGATGCTGCAGGTTTTTCTTCCCAAGGTGGAGAACCTTGCATTTTTCAGTGTTAGACACCATCAGGTTCTCATCCGCCCATTTGCTGAGCCTGTCCAGGTCAGCCTGGATTGCCCTCCTGTCCTCAGATATGGATGCTTTGCCCCAGAATTTGGTGTTATCGGCGAACTTGGCCAGTCTGCTTCTGACTCCAATGTCCACATCGTTAATGAAGATGTTGAACAATATGGGTCAAAAGACAGAGCTTTGGGGGATCCCACTGGTCACAGGGCACCAAGATGATTGACTTTTGTCAACCACCACCCTATGGGTCCAACCACAGAGCCAATTTCCCAGCCAGCAGATCGTGGTGGACCCAGGGCCACAGTTGGCCAGTTTGGCCAAGAGGTGATCATGGGATACCAGATCAAAGGCTTTTTTGAAGTTGAGATATATGACATCAATCTCTTCTCCCTTGTTCAGGTGATAGGTCACCTGGTCATAAAAGGAAATGAGATTGGTCAAGTAAGACCTACCCGCAACAAACCCGCGCTGGCTATCCCTCAGGATGTTGGCATCTGCCAGTCCATTAAGGATGGCCTCTTTAATAAACTTTTCTAAGACCTTTCCCGAGATAGAGGTCAGGCTGATGGGCCTGTAGTTTGGCGGATCCACTTTCCTCCCTTTCTTGAAGGTAGGCACCACATTGGCCTTCTTCCAGTCTTCAGGCACTTCACCGGAGCGCCAGGAGTTCTCAAAGATCCGTTCTCAAAGAGCATGCCTTCCTCACTGAATAATGTGTAACCTATTTGGATCTATGGGGAGTTATACTGATGATTTTATTTTGGGAAACATCTCCTATTAGTACTAATGTGGAGTTCTCAGTTTTATTCCTATGTGTGGATCACCTCTCCTCAAGTTTGTTGTGACAGTCATGTACTTCCTCTCCAGGGTCACAGTTTGAGAAGTGCTGTACCTAAGTAGCTGTCTAGCAGGGTAAGAGGCAGCATAATCTGGTAGTATCCTGAAGGCATGTTTATGTTACAATCAGTGCTGAGACAACAGAGTAGTGTAGAAATATCCAAAGTAGCTTTAAACTAGCTATCTGTAGTCCTAGTAGTTACCAGGCCATGGTAGCAGACAATTCTATGTAAAAAGTACCCAGGGACTTGGGTATCTACCTTGGACAAATCGCTTCATTTTCCTGAACCTCTAGTTCTCCTCCTTGGGTTTCCCTTATTGCAGTAATATCTTTTTTGGAGAAAAAAGTTTTAATTCTATGGGATCTATTTTAACTTTAATTTTCATTCATAAGCTTTTTGGCAGATTTACTTGTACATCCTCAGAAAAAAAGCTGCTAATGGAACAAAATTGGTAATTCTGTGGACAAAATGCTACATTCTTCATATACAAAGTACAAAACCTAACTGCTGAGCTGCAGCTGGCACCTTTGTCATACATTATTTGTATTTCTTCCCCTTGCCCTCTTCTTGGGCATACCAGCAAGGAACAAAGTATAAGTAGGGAAGGCATTATATACATGCTATATTGAGCAGTACTGCCTCTTTCTTTGGTCTTACAAAAACTATTTGTATTTAAATAGAAACAATTCATAGAGCCTCTTGTCTTCCTTCTTCCTCCTACTTGGAAGAGTGTAATAAGAGTGCTTAGTTTAGTAAAAGTATTTACTTTTTTAATAAAATATTTTATTTGAGCCATATACATACCCCCTTCTGCTTCCCTGCTGTAACAAAGCAAATCAGTCATTTGCTAAATCAGTTCATTGGTACATTTAAATTTCTTTCTTTGTATTAGGTTTTTTAAAACTATTTCTTTTAACAGCCTGAAGTACTTGAACAACTGAGTGGGTTAAAGGAATTTTGGATGGATGGTAATAGAATAACACTTATCCCAGGGGTAAGCCTTTCTGATGTTTTAAATGCATTATATTTCAACTCTGCAGTGGTACCTGTCCCATCAATTAACTTGTACATTACAAACTGATACTCATTTTTAATATAACATGAAACCAGGATGTCATGCTCCTGCTTAATTATTGCTTTTGAAAGTTGTCATTAATTTCTTGAGTTATAAGCACAAACAGCATGTTTCACTGAAAGTAATACTTCTCTCAGTTTTAGATTCATATCTAAGACCCAAATTCAGTAGAAATTTAGATCCAAATCCTGTTTTTATTTAGGGATGTCCATTTTTTTTCTGCAAAGAAATTTAGAGTTTGTACTAGAATTCACATGTATTTTGCATGAGCTTATATGAAAGCTGTAGAATGACCAATTATTGTATGTCACTTTTTGTTAGTCACTTTTTACTTAACTCCCTTACATGTCCAGGAATTAAACTGGGTTTATGTAATGGCTCTCTGATTTCAGTGGGTTAAGGATAGGCCCTCTACATAAAATGCTGCATTTGATAGCATGATGGATATAGAATACAAGTAGCACAGTAATTCTAAGAATGCTTTACTTCTATTGCAGCATAATACTTTAGAGAGAGTTCACTGTCAGGACTACTAGCTTGTTTCCAAGAAGTTATTATTAACCCTTTTTCCTTTTTAGTTCATAGGCACTTTGAAACAGCTGACCTATTTGGATGTTTCTAAAAACAACATTGAAATGATTGAAGAAGGAATCTCAGGCTGTGAAAGCTTACAAGATCTGCTGCTATCTAGTAATTCACTTCAGCAACTGCCAGAATCCATTGGTTTGTATCATCATATAATTAATGTCTTAAAAAAGTAAGGTAACTATAGTATAAAATGTTTTGGGAAAGGCATAGAAACCCTTTGAACCTAAAGTCAAAACATGGTGTTAAAGCTCTTGTTTTGATAAATATTCAAGCCATGTTAAATAAAAACATAATGCATAGTTGAATATTGTTTTTATATTGTTTGGCTATAGAGTTCTTTATTTTGATAAACTTTTCATAAATGAGTGAGAAAGTATTGACTTGATTTACTTGAATAGAAACAGAAGATTTATATCTTCTGTATGACTGACGTATTAAGATGAAAAGAAAGCACCATAAACTAAGCTGCTTGTTTCTTAAGGAGATGCATATCACACATCTCTTGAGAGTTCATGAGTACAGAAGCCAGTGTGCCATGCCAGTAATTCTTTTTCTTAACTAAAGCTTTATTTTGTAAATATCATATTTTTCTTACCTAAATGCCCATTTTTATTAGATTTTCATTTTATAACAGGTTCACTAAAGAAAGTAACAACACTTAAAATTGACGAAAACCAGTTAATGTATTTGCCAGACTCCATAGGAGGGTAGGTATTTCACCTGAATAAAGCTTTGTCTTGCTTTTCTGCAAGTTCTTCATTAACATTGACCTACTCTAGGGTGGCATAGTGCCTGTCTCTGCTTGATATGAATTCTGCCACTGAATATTCTTCTATTATCCTAGAAGTGTGAATCAGTTTTCTTGATTAATTACTTGCTTTTAATGTAGTTTAACCAAAAGCTTTCACATCTAACACCGTTTTTTGTATTTCTAAGAGGCTCTTTCCTGCATTCAGAAATTGAGGCATCCATACACATTGTGTAGTGGAGGGTAGAATAATGCAGACATGTTTACTAAAAATACTGTTAAACTAAACCAGTGGTGCTCATGGTTTGGGCCCTGGCAGGCCAATCCATGGGCTGAATTTGATTCCATGCAAGCCCCTGCATGTCAGGATGGCCTTGGGTGCTCCATGCTGCTTCCTTGTGGCTGGAGTCTGATCCTGGCTGGGCTGGGCAGCTTAGGGTCCCTGGAGCCCAATTCTGGAGGTGGGGGGCAGCATGGGGCTCCTTACTACCCAAATTGGCCTTGGAGCCCTGTGATGCCTCCACCTGGCTAGGCAGGTGTGGCATGGGGCCCCAAGACCTGATCCTGGCCAGGCAGGGGCTGTGTGGGTCCCCAGGACCCAATTTAGCTGGGCAGAGGGGGCTCAGGACACCATGCTGCCCCAGCCAGACTGGAATCAGGTTCTGGGGGCCCCATTACATGCCTGCACACTGGAATCAGGCCCTGAACACCTGATTTAGCGTGTGGGGCCACAGCCTCAAGGGCTTCCCAGTGATCCTTGGTGAGTCCTGTAGGCCAAATAATATAGTGCTGGGGTTGACAACCCCTAAACTAAACTGTTGTAATGGGGCATGTTGCACGGAGATCTGTTTCATAGTTTTGGTTATGCTAGTTAGCTATGTGAGAGTGAGATAAATACTCCAGCTACTATCACATAATTTTTTGCTATGAAAATCTCAAATACCACATATTTGTATGTTCTATTTTGGCAATGGGATACAATTGTTTACAATTCTTTTCCCCTACCATTATATGAAATTTACTGACCAGGTTGTTTGAGTGAAACCATTTTTATTGTCATCCTCTGATATTTACAATTTTTACCACAAAAATAAAAAAAATAACAATCATTGGTTCAAAGTTTAAATACTGTAGACATTGTTTTATTTCAAATAATTCTATTTGTTGGTTTAAGGACATAGGCAGACCAGGTTCTTTGGGTAAATCTGATATCTTTATTCAACCAACTAAAGAGCTGTAAGCATTCTATAAATCTACTTTATGGAACTTGTTAAATTATGCTTGCTCACCAGAATTCATATGTTTGCTGCTTCAGTGCAAATTTCTCTATCCTTGTTAAACTACTAAAAATATCTTTATCCATTACCCATTAATGGAGCTAGGACTGTCTCCTGGTTCTGGCACTCTTACCTGGAATAGTTCCATTATTTGGTAGGAACAACTCCAGTATGATCCAGTGCTAAAAAATCTAAAGTAGGGTAGCAGTGTCCTTAGCTCAGATTTAAAGCTACGTTGAAAGGACTATGTTGGCATAGAAAGGATTGAAGAAGGGAAATGGAAGTTCTCAGTGGTGGCAAAGAACAAAGAGCAATGATCTCAAGTTGTCACAAGGGAGGTTTAGGCTAGATATTAGGAGGAGCTTTTCACTAGGAAGTAGTAAAGCACTGCAGTAGCTTATGCAGAGAGGTGGTAGAATTTCCATCTTTGGAGATTTTTAAGACTCAGTTAAACCAAGCTTTGGCTGGGATGATCTGGTTGAGGCTGGTTCTGTTTTGAGCAGGGGGGGTGGACTAGACGGCCTCCTGAGGCTCCTTTCAACTCTAATTTTCTATGATTCTATAATTTTAAATAGCTAAAAGTAAGTTCTACTCTGGCTTGATTTGGGAGAATTCATGAAAATTAGTGTTCAAGGAAGTACTTGATCATTTTAATGCTTATTTTATGCCACCAAAACATTTAAGCTCCAATCATAAATGTAATTCCAAATGAATATGGTCTTGTATACAACATTTAATATTTGTTTTTAAACTGGTATGCTTATTTAAATACAATATAGGTTTGATATTTTGAATGTCTTTAACTTTTTAGATTAATATCAGTAGAAGAACTGGATTGTAGTTTCAATGAGATTGAAACTTTGCCTTCATCTATTGGGCAGCTCACAAACATACGAACCTTTGCTGCAGATCACAATTTTTTAACGCAGCTGCCACCAGAGGTATGTTTTTACTCACAGCCAATTATAACAGTTTGATACCTTCAATATTAAATGTGAACATAACTCCACTTTGTTTTATGTGCATCCAAGGTGGTAGATTTTGAGCAAACTTTCTAATATTCTTTTAAAATGTAATTTTTGCATGCGTGCAAGCATATACATAGGCTTTGAAATATTGAAATCAAATGCTAAAATAGTTTTAAGACAAGCTATTTATTTGCAAAAGAAATATTTAAGTTGTTTGATTGAAGATCACATTTACTTGCATACCACAAGTACCTTTCCTTCCCCCTCTCAGTTAGGCTTCCAAAATCAGGATGTGTGTCTTAAGTGTCAAAGCTGGCTTTTCTCGTCTGGAATAGAAGCAGGACAAAGCTGTGTTCCAGTGGCTGCCATTTCTTTTTGGCTTAGTAAGCAGCACGGGAGAACCTGTGTTATAAACCTCTTATAGCTAATACTGGCTATGTATTGTAGCTTGTGCCTGACTAAGCAACTGAGCTGGCTCAGAGCAACTGAGCTTCTGCGGGCAGTCTATAATACTTTGCTGAGGCCTGTGGTGTGAAACATTTCATTATTTAAAGGAAATTAAATAAATGTAGTAAAAAAGCAACAGCCTTTCTGCTGTCCTTGCAAAGGTCTGGGGCCCAGCCTTGTTGGTGCCCCTGCTATACCAGGAATTTCCTGCTGTCTCACCCAGAAGGTCTCCTGGGATGCCACACTTCCTGGATGCTCTTGTATTTCCAGGAGGACTTATTCTGTCACACAGGCAGCCATAACTCTGAAAAAAAAACCCTTTTCCTCCTACATTCTGTCTTCCCACAAGGTGCATGACTTATCTGGGAGCATGTGGTATGCAAGAAAATACAGTTGAGAAAGAATTGTTTTTAGTATATACCATAATGGCATATTCTTTTTCATATTTAAGAATAAATGTTATTAAATGAAATAATGTATGCAGAAATAATTTTGGTACTAAATGTATTCTAAAACATTGTGACTATTGGTACATATAGAGTAATTAAATTGAATAATCATATTCATTTTTTCAGATTGGAAACTGGAAGCATGTAACGGTACTATTTCTGCATTCTAACAAGCTTGAAGTTCTGCCTGAGGAAATGGGTGATATGCAGAAATTAAAAGTCATCAATCTAAGTGACAATAGGTTTGTGAATTGCAATAATTTATGTAGGTATTACACAAAAAGCAAAAGTATTGATTAGAGGCATAGCTAGAAATGTAAATTGCATGTGTTTCTGAACTTAAGTATTGAAACATTTTGTACAAAATGTACTCCTATTTTGCCTGCTCCTCCAAAATTATTTTGACTGGGGGGGTCTTTCTCTTTAGAAATATAAAATAACACTTTTATTTAGTATTTTATCTTTTATGATTCTATTCTTACTGCTTTTTTGGTGTGTCTAGACTTGGTTGTTTTTTTTACTAGCTTCAGTAATTTTTCTCAGTCACTGCAGTATAAGTAGTAACTCACTGCTGTACAGTTTTTTGCTTTTAGGTTCCATGGGCTGCTCATGAATCCAATAGTACCCTATAAATTGTAAAGTCGGAATTATTTTAATGGCCTTTATGGCTTTAGCTCATTTGTGAGATTATTAACCTTTACTGTTTTAAGAGTTCGATATTGATATTTTTAAAAACGTATCTTTCTGCTAAGCCTTGAATGACATGGCCACAGGACACAGTCTGTTATTACAGTATTGTGAAATGTATCTTTCATTTTACTTATACCGATCAGTAACATTCCAACAAAAACAGCAAGAAAAATCTTTGAAATTGAGACATTTTGAAGAGACAGCATAATTATGAGCAAGGTAAAACTTGAATTGAACTCTAACAGCTTATTTGTCCAGCTCCTTGACAACCTTATGATGTAGAATGGTCCTCAGAGTCAGGGTACCCTAGCATTTTCCAAGTTCTGAGACTTAAGGGTAGCTACCTGCAACTCCAGTACTTTTCATGGAAATTTTGAAATTTTGGGCTTTCATTCCTAATTGACAAGAAACTAAGTATTAAAATAATCCAGAAATACCTTTGGGGTTTGCCTTCTGTCTCTTTCTCTCTCCTTCTCTGTTTATAAATGTTTTCTTAAGTTGTGTTAAAAGAGCAGGTGGACAAGTAACTTTGGTTTTAATTTGCATTAGCAATTCAAGTTCAAACAAAAGATTTTCTATAGGTGTACCCTATTGTTACTAAACTAAACTAAATTCCAGGTTACTTTGTCTTCATTACTAATTTAACCCGATTGGCAAACCCATATTAAGAATGTACATTCAGATGTACTCTCTCTGCACACCGTTAGCATTTAATTTAAATTAATGCTTGTGCCTCAAGTCGTTATCCATTTATTTGTCTGACAGCAGTTTCTTTAAATGTTATGCAAGCTTGTTGAACAAAACAAATAAGCATTGTTTGTGAATAGGCCATTAGTCGTGACACCCATGCTCGGATAAATTTTCTCATTGTAAATAGTCATTTGTTTCTTTCACAGACTGAAGAATTTGCCCTTTAGCTTTACAAAGTTGCAACAGCTGACTGCTATGTGGCTATCAGACAATCAGGTGAACAGATTTTTTTAAATATATTTGGATAATTAGATCTTGCTGAAGTTGTTCCTAAGAGATGTAGATAATTTCTGGAGTTATCGGTTACATAAAAAGTGATTTTCTGTGTATACATATATACCACCTTGGTGTTTACATTTTGTCAACTCTCGTTAACTAAACAGCATTGTGTCCACTAGAGTGGAAGACTTAAATTCCAAGCAAACCCTCAGTGCCAGAGCAGATAATGTAATAGGTACCTTTCTTGTCTTTGAGTCAGGTTTTGTGCACAGGGAGAAAATAGGGTCATAACTTAGAGCATGCTAACTGCTCTGCATTATTCCTCATCTGTAAATTGAGGATCACTTCCTTTTCTACCTGTTTCTTTAGGGAATTCAGCATGCTGGAATAGATCCCACTTAGATGTCAATTAAGTAGAACAGCACCTGGTCCTTGGTGTTTACTTTAGTGCAGGTCCGCTTACTCAACATCTTGCTTACTAAGAGCATCCATGTGGAACATTCATACAGAGTAGCTGATATGCTATAAATTCACAACCTAGCTTACTGCACTCTGTCTTCCCTGTGTAGTCATGTCTTCTGTACTGAACCAGCGTGTAGAGTGTAGATACTAAGGAGTATCAGTAGACATATAATATTTCTGCCCTCAAGATCCCTGCATTCTTGTTAGAGAAGGGTGCTGAACTAGGTGTCTTGATCAAATTCTTGTGTATAAAATTGTTCTATGTATATATATTTCCCCTGTGGTTTTAAATAGATGAAGTCTGTTCCATGTGGAATAATTTGAGACCATGAAATATCCTGGAATGAAACTGAATATTTTCCTGTACTGATTTCCAGTATTTTGTCAATATTGAAGAGACTGTTATATATAACTTGTGTTCATGAAATTCCCAAGCCAGCATTATAAAATGTATACTTTTTGGTGAAAGAGGCAAGGATTTTCCTAGGGTGGTATCTTTTATTGGTCTAGCTGCACAGTTGGGACAGTTCAACAAGCTTCTGAATGCAAAACATTTTTCATCCATACTTCTATGATATAACTTTTACTTGTATAGCTTTTAAACATTCTTCAGAGAATATATAGGAGTTAATGCCAGACAGTTTATATCTTCAGAATTATACCTTGTATTGCATAGGTAAATAGCAGGGATTTACCTGTCTTATATCCTATTTACCCATTACATGTATGTATTCTTTTGATTTTTGCTTTTTCAGTCTAAAGCACTAATTCCCCTTCAAAAAGAACTTGATCCGGAGACACAGAAAACAGTGCTTACTAATTATATGTTCCCTCAGCAACCAAGGAATGAAGATGGTAAGAATTTCTGAAACACTCTTTTTAAGTAGTTGGGCTGATGTTTTCCGTACTAAGTATCTGTACCAAACTGAATGTTTAGGAAAATTTCAACCAAAATGGTTTAGTTACTTCTGAAAGCATGATTTATGAGAAAATGTATTTTTTTCCATATAAAAAAATCATATAACTATTAATTGCAGAAACTCTACAGTCACTGTGCTTATGAGCAATGACATGAAATTTTGCATTGAGTGGTCATTGTGTGAGGTATTTGCTATCTCTTATTCTCAAGAAAAAACACTCATTTGGCTATGTAATAGGATCTTGAAAATTGCTGTTTTCAGAAAGCTTTTCTCAGACCCTCACAGCTGAAATCCCCAAAAGTTCCATTCATGCTGAGAATGATACAGCCCCTAGATCAGAGCACCAGAGACTGTACTAGTACTCTCCCTGTATAAATGCTGAGCATGCTCCAGGCAGGGACAAAGGAGCTTAACAGGATCTCCTAAGTGGTCTGGGCACAAGACAGACCATCCTGGGTTTAAAATTATTATGGCTGATGGCCAGGCAACATGGTGGAGGAAAATGTGGAAAATGGTGACAAGAGCTGGACCAGGTGTAAGCATGAGAGCAAGGGTAGATTGGAAGGAGTCTCAGGTCAGATGGAAATGACTGGGACTGGTTGGTCAAATAAACTAGAACTGCGAGCTGGAAAGCAAAATAGGGGAGAAGATTGAGGAAGCAGCTAAAATGAGATGAAGACCTGGGGAGGTTGGGATTGAAAATCACTAAAGAGAGTGTTTGGGACATATCTGATGAGAACCTGAGATGTAAGGAGAGAACTAGAGCTGGCAAAGTCAAATACTCCAAACTTAGAAAATGCTAGTTAAAGCTGTCTGTGCAACTGTATGTCTTTTCCCTTGTGGTATACAGGAGTCTTTCATCAGCAGCCTTCATTCAGGAATTTCCTAACTTGACAGAGAGAATTTATTTAATTAATGGAATGTCTCCATCTTCTCTCTCTTTCTCTCTCTCTCTCTCTCTCTCTCTCATCTGTTCAGTTACTTTTTCTTTCTTTTGCTCACCTGCACTTACTTTGCTGTTAGTTGGTTCATTTCCCTCTTTCATTTGGACAATTTACCTTCCATTCCTCTCTGTTATAGTGTTGCCCTGAGGGGTTAGGCCAACGCTCAGGATCTCAGTATTGCACTGTTGGACAGGAGGGCATAATGTACAACTGCACATGCACATGCTCACTAGGTGCATACACCCCTATTAGGCATACACACTCACACTACCAGCTCAGGCACATACACTATACACCCCAAACGTTAGACACAGATCACTAATTTGTATATCATGCACACAATGCCACATACACACACACACACACTCTGTCTATCTGCCTGTGTATTCACTAATTTACACGCATACCACCCACCTACACATACACACAAGTGAGTTCCTAAGTTGGATATTGTGATATGTATGTATGTATGTGCTTGGTGTACTTGGGATACCTGGAGAAAGGTTAGGGTAAGAAAGTATAAGTGTAGGGGGTTAAAGTTACCAGGACCGGGATTAGAACCAGTAGACTACAGGGGCCTGGGCTGAAAAACTGAGGCTTAGGGGTTAACTTTAGGTTAATTGATCTTAACTGATTAAAAGACAATGCCCAAAGCCTGCAGAGCAGGGAAGCATGCTGGTACAGAGTCTGGGACTGAAGCCAGAGCTACGGGGGAGCTGAAAAGGTAGATGGGGAGAGGAGGGAAAAATGGGACTAAAGGAAAGCGTAGGTGTTAAAGAGGGGCTCTGGGTGCAGGGAGCCAGAGGATGGTTCTGGGGCAGCTAGAGAAGTTGTAGAGAGCAGCAGTAGGTGCTGGAAGCTGGAGAGAACTGCAGAACAGCTAATAGGACCTGGGAAGCTGCAGGAGGTAGGGGGAAGCCTGAAAGCAGAGAGAGCAGCAGAAAATCACAGAAAAAGCAGCAGGGACAGCAGGAAAGCAAGGAGAGGCTGAGAGGTGGCAGAAAAGGAGAGAGGGAATTGGGAGGAGATGGGTAAACCAGCAGAGAAGGTGGGACCTGGAGCTGAGAGAGAGAGAATGAGGCTGGAATTTAAGATAGGGAAGGGACTGGTATTCAGTAAAACATGACCCAGCTGGGACTGCCAATGACAGTGGTTTTACTGAACAAGGGAGATGGTGACACAATGCCAAATTGGTTCCCTTGCACACGTACACACGCACACGCAGCAGGGGTTAGAGAGGCTTGGTGCAAGGGCTGAAGTCCACTGAAATCCAGGAGGAGAGAGAGTCTAAGTTGTAGGAGGAGGTATGCAGGTAATATCTACCTATCCAGGCTGGAAGGGGTCCTTGTCCAGTAGATGTTGTCCAGAGGGAGTCGCTGGCAGGGCCTCTCTGGCGGATAGGTGAAGTGAAGCTGGTCTGGTCTGGATGGAAATGGTGTTCCCACTGGGTCTGTCTTCACTGCCCCTCTTTATAGGGGCAGACCATGTGTGACCCTAGTGACAGGAGGCATGCCCAGGCAAGGGTCAGCCCCTGCCATACTGAGCATGTGTGCTCTATGTAGATATGTGCAGTTTCAGGTGTCTGTAATGGTGGGGTACAATGATAGAGTTGCTGGTTCTGCAGGGTCTTCTGTTTTTCAAATGCTGGTCTTGTCTCTGTTCCTGGATGAGGTCCGTGGTTCCTGGATGAATCAATGGGGGGTGATGGCCTAGTTGTTACAGACCATTCAGTAGAGGCCTACTACCATTGTGTCTCAATCATACCCAATCATTCTCATTCATGGGAACCAGTTTACAAGGGAGGGGTACAATGAATCATATTGTTGCAACATGGGATGCCCAGGCAGAGGACAGAAGCTGGAGGCTTGACATATAAAACGGAAACTTGGCGTGACTTTGGTTCACTTACAAACACGGGCCTAAACTATACAATATGCATAAGAAACAATAAAAATCAATACAAAAATGATAATTATACAATATACAACAGTAAAAATCAATACAAACCTAATAATAATACAGTATAAAACAGTGGATATTCAAAACCAAAAACTTGCTACCAGAATAAAAATGTTTAAAGCTTATCCTAAGTTTGAGCTCACTTATACTTATCTATAGGGAATAGAGAGGGAGAGAGAAAGTCAGAAATGGTTGGGGAAGGGGAGCAAATGCATTTAAAAAAAAAAATCTGGGGGGTTTGCTACCATAGTTGACATTGATCCTGGAGTAGCTGAACTTTTGCTTCCTTGTAGCCAGCTTTATATGCTCCATTTTATAATGTGAGCCTCAATCAGAGGCTCAATTTATATGCTCCATTTTATAATGTGAGCCTCAAACAGAAAGTGTTGGAAGCAAAGAGAAGAGATAAGTCCATAGTTTTTGTGAACTGTCAAGAAATATTCCATAGATCATATTTTGAGGAAAAGGTCTATATCCTGGGAGGGGAAAGAGCTGTAAAGAATCAGAACTAATGCTGGGTACAAGTGTTTTTGATGAATTAAGATTTCGTTGGAAAATCTTGATTTGTTGAAACTGCAGCTTTTTGTATGAATATGTCTGTTGCACAAACCTTTTGTCAGGAAAGGTTTTTCCAGGGACTTACTGGAAATGTAGACTTTCAGGTTCATCCTAGAATAATCAGTAGCTTGGTCATAACTCATAAGGGCACTTTCCTTAGATAGGAGAGAATAGCAAAGTAGGGACTTGAAACCTGAATTTCCCACAGCCTGGTTGAGTGCCTGATCTCCAGACTTCTGGCTGTTCTAGGTCCATCTAGCTCGTTTTCCACAAAAATAGAACTTTGAAAGGTGTTGTTTTTTTTCTTAATAAAGAGTGGGAATATGTTTAAATGGCAGAGTTTCTCAGGATGGGAAAACTTTTCTGCCAGTTTCTAATTTGAACTCCTTTTCATATGGTTAGTGGACAGCACATCAGTACTGTTCAGCTCCCTTTGAGTGGTATTGCTGAGCACAAAGTGATAGGGTGCTGGTGAAAGAAGATCAGCTACACCCCCCTCCCACTGTTCTCTGGAGAAGTTAAAGAAAGGGAATAAATCTGGGGTGGGTAGTTATTTCAGGTGGAGGGCTGCTTACCCAGTTTTGGCAAGCTGTCAAGGGCCACGTGGGTAGCCCTGCCCCTTCACATGTAACATTTTTCAATGTTTCCAGTTCTGAATCAGGCTCCAAAAGCTTCTGAGTGGCTTAAAAATCAAAAGACATTTTTTCTAAAAAATAAAAGAAAATTAGATTTTTCTTATTTGTTTTGGTTAATTCTGAATCTTTTGTTTATGCTCCAGCTATTCTCTAGCATTAAGACTAGAAACTTAATTTTTATATTATACCATACTGCTCCTTTCAACAGGTAGCGTGTTAAACAGGTAGACCACTTACTATAAGACTTAAGATAGTCATGAGAATTTGCAACAGTGGATATTGCATATTAAAAATTGAGGAAATATTTGTGGCAATTAACATTTTGGTGGCAAAATTGTTTGTTTCAATGTGCAAGTGTCTGCTTACATTAGAGTAGCAGTCAGAAAAGTGACTAAAAATGGCAACTTCCTACTCAACAAACCCATTTGCTCTATATTAGTAGTCATGTTTAGAGCCTTCAAAGCCTTTACTGTATTCTGTGACCGTGTGATACAGGATTTTGTGAAGGGGGTACAGGAGCAGTGACTGGCATTGTGGTGGCAGCTCCACTCTTCAAGGGATCAGGCTATAGGTGGTCTGGCCCAATGCATAGGCCACCAAAGAATGCCATGGGCTGGGTCAGAATTCAGGTGCCAAATTGCCAGGGTCAGGCTCTGGGGATCAGCTGCTGAGTTACCAAATTAATGGGACCGTCCAGAAGGCAAAGTCTGAGAACAGGAGGCTGGGGCAGGAAGCAGATGCACAGGGAAATTTAAGGTCAGAGTAGAGAAACAAGCCAAAACCAGGGTCAGGAACTTGGGAAGCCAGAGAGTGCTGGAGCAGGGAGGCTCGCCACAGCAGACTAGGTCAAACTGTTGGCTGGCCTGGAAGCTGCTGCCACAGGTGGGAATAAATGGGGAGACTGAGAGCTTCCAATCAGGAAAACAGCTGGTTAACTTGCTGTGGCAGAGCTTGTTAGCCAGAGACCCAAAGCAGGTAGGGATGCCTAGGCAGTAGCCCAGGTTGGGCTACTTGCCAGGGTCCCTGCCATTCCCCTGCTCCCAGCTTCCCCCAGTCTTTGGGCAAACAGACCACATTGTGGCAACAGCAGTCCCCAGGTCAGATAAGAATCCTATGCTTTGCCACCCCATGCCTTCCCCACCCTGTGCTCAGCATCACATTGCATCCCCTGCCCTTCCTGCTGTTGTCCTGGGGGGAGGGAGGGCTCCAGAGCTGTTTCTACCTGCTCCAGCCAGGTTTAGGAGGGGGCAGTAGGAGGCAGGTTTCTCCTCCCTGCCTGGTCTACCCAAGTGTTCCCTGCAAGTGTGGGAGTAAGTGCAAGGTGAAGAACCCTCCCTGCACTGCTACTGCTGTCCCCTGCTGAGTCTAGCTGCACCAGCCCTGAAGCCCTCTCCACTGTGAAATGAATTGGGAGATTTGTGATTGGTAAGGCTTGTGGGAGAAGGGGTTCCAGAACTGTAGCTGCTGGGCTCAGCAGGAAGTGGCAGTGGTGGCAACAGATAGGTTTACTTGTCCTGGGCCTACTCCTGGGCTGGCAGGGAACACCAGGGGACTGGCAGGGACAAGGAACCCACCCGCTGCTGCCACTGCTGCTGCTGTTCCTGGCTGGAACAGGACAGGAGTGACTCTGGAACCTCTCTCCCCCTGACCAGCTGGGGACAGCAGCAATGGCAAGCAGGGGAGGGGAGGTGGTGCTGGGAATGGAGGGGGAAAGGGTAGGAGGTGAGGATTACCTGATTTTGGACCTTAAGTAAAAATAGTCTCCGCTCCTGCAGTGTAGTAAAAACTGTGGGTGCAGCTGTGGCACTGCACCCCTCTGGATTTGCCCCCGTCTATGACTTATTTATTACTAAAATAAATGTAAAAATGGCATTGATTCTGGCTGTATTAGGATCCTTTTTTTCATGCTTCTGCCTGTAAGTCTTTTGCTAGTGATCTTAAGCTTGATACACTTTTTTTCAAATAGGAAGTATCCATGTAATATTCTGTGGTTTAGGTCAGAGGAGTTCACAAGAGACTTCTCTTTGACTGGGATCAACATCAAAAATAGAAAGTTTTTTAAAAGAATTATGTTGAAGTCAAAAGGTTAATTTAGTGGAGATGGGGAATGTTTATGTAATAATGTACTCCAAAATTTAGATAAGATCAGATGAATTTCTGTTCAAAGTTAGCCTTCCTGAAATGTCAGAAGGTTGCCTTTTTGTTTAAAAAATGTGCCTTTAATACATGGAACTCTTTGGAATGTCATTTAATTTAGATATCGTTGCTAGCATAACAACAGTGAGAAATAATTTTAGTTTATATGTACAAACATCTTCGCTGTTGTTGTGATATGTAAGAATGCGGGGGAGGGCTGGGGTGGTGTAGGATGCTAAGGTGCATGGTTGACAGCCCAGAGTTCACAAGTTTGAGGCCATAGCAGAAGTGCTTATGATGTGGCCTGTCAGAGTCCAACAAGTCTGTGAATTCTATTAAGTATCTTGTCACAAGGACATGAGAAAGAAAAGGAAGAATGCAGGCATTGGCAATGCAGAGGGGGGTGCATGTGCACCCCCTGAGATTGGCGGTGCACCTCCTGACACAAGCGCTGCTGACGAAGCCTGCAAGTGGTTGCCGCTTGCCAGCCCCCCCATGGTCAACACCACTGGTGGGGTCTGAGGGTGGTCGCCACCCCTCCCTCCCCCGGCCACCAATACTGCTGTGGCTGCCTGCGGGAGCTCCCCACTCACTGTCGCCACACTGCCGCCGCCGCCACCTGCAGGAGCTTGCTGTGCTCCCCCAGCCCCTGGGGATGTGTGTCGTTCATGAATGCAAGGGATTTTTGTAGTAAAAAATGATGTGTTAATATAATAATTTCCATGTGCCATGTCTGTCATTTAAACCATGCTGCAATGAGTAGCAATAATAACATAATCTAAATGTTGTTTTCCTCTCCCTAGCAATAATGGGAGGAGATTTTGTAAAGCTCTATTCATAATTTGCATAACCCCTGCTTAGCAATATGCCTAACTTAAATTTGGGTTTTTCTTTTTTTCCTTTTTAAAGAAACTTGCATGGTGCAGGTGTTTGACAGATAAATTGTTCATTACTGAAGCTGTACAAGCCTAAGTGAAATCTATTTAGCATTTCCATATCAGTTTGTAGTAGACCATACTGCCAAATGGGGCTGCATAATTTTTACAGTTGGCTGCTCAGGGGAGTTACAGCTGTGAGAGTGCTCAGACTGAAATATGGTGCTTGGTAGTTTTTCTTTCCTGTTTAGATTAAGGCTGAAATTGTCACTGTTAGCAGAATGCTAGCAAGTACATAATGCAGTGACTCACTGTGTAGCTGGCCTTCATTTTCTGTCACTGCTAGTCATTTATGTTCACAAATAGGTGCAAAGGCATAAACCTGCCCCTAATTTAAAAAAAAAAAAGTTTTTCATGGGATTTAATGTGTCCTATATTTACTACTACTTTTTTTTTAAAGTTATGTTCATATCAGATAATGAAAGTTTCAATCCCTCCTTGTGGGAGGAACAGAGAAAACAGCGAGCCCAAGTGGCATTTGAATGTGATGAAGACAAAGATGAAAGAGAGGCACCACCCAGGGTCAGTATTCGCAAGTCAATTGTAAATTTGTCATTCTTTTTTCTGTCTCTTCCTCTTTTCTGCAGCTCTGGCTGCAGAGCTCTGTCTGCATTGATTAGCAATCAGCTAATTAAGTGCTGCCTGTGTGGTTTCCTTTAAATGCATGTTACCATTTAAAGAGGCAGGATTGGGCATGCTTCTAGGCAGTACATCAGGGGTTGGCAGCCTACAGCCCAAGGGCCAGATTTGGCCCATAGACTCATTGGCTCCAGTCCGCAGACCCAGGGGGCTTTGCCTGAGCCTCACCACCCCATATGGTGAGGGGTTTTGCCTAGACGATGCAGCTGGATCAGTGGAGAGTGGTGTGGTTGACTAGTGGAGAGCGTTGACAGCAGGGTCTTCAGCCATGCCACAGCTGGACAGCAAGTAGAAACAGTGGTGGAAGCAGCTGCCAGGTCCTAGAGCTCAGACCCAAACTGGGTAATTTTGTCCCACTGCTACAAAATGGTTGCCAATTGCTGCAGTAACACAATAAAGTTGTGCTTTTGGGAGCTGGGAAATTCAGCTTCAGTATTCCAGTATTTATTTAAATATGCTCAAATGGCTAAATAGGTATCCACCACTTTTTAAAATTGCTTTATGCCCAACTCAAACCCTATTTAATATATGTTTTAATTGTTGTTTATTTCCATGGTTACGAAGGAGGGTAATCTGAAGAGGTATCCAACACCATATCCTGATGAATTGAAGAATATGGTCAAAACAGTTCAGACAATTGTGCATAGACTGAAAGATGAAGAAACTGCTGAAGATGTTGGCAGAGAGTCAAACAAAGAAGGCCAGCAAGTTTCAGTAAAAGACATGGGTGTAAAGGTTAGAATCAGTATCTTCTTCCAGTTTTAGCAGAAATTCAAAAGTTCTGGGAAATACTTAATCCTTCTATTTCAGCCTTTTTTCTTAAAATATTTCAATGCAAAAAATGTCAAATTTAAGAACAGAACTTCTGATATGTAGCATTTTAAAGAGCCAGCCAAATGGTTGGTTTGTGGCTGCTGCCCTCTGAGTCTAGGGAGCACTCAGCCCAGTAGAAGCTGGGCATATCACAGTGAGAATTTGATCCCCATAAAGTTATCTCCAGAACCTCTAGGCATCTGTTGCTTGTTCATCCTTAAGTTGGATCTCAGAGGACTTGGATTTTCCCCTTTCTGACCACAGTGTTTATAGGAGGAGTTGGAAAGGCAACACTAGGGAGGTATGTAGAAGATTATTTTTGGTAGATGCATGTTGAATCAGATAGGTAGTGAAGTGGAAGAACATTGTTGATAGCTGCTTATGTGTGTCAGTGTCAGTTTACCTGTTTCCTTGTCCAACATTTCAGATTGTAATTTCAGGCATGTATTCAGTGTGCTCTGGTTGTACCATTTTTTACTTTTTTCACTCCCAACCTGGAAATACGTTAGTGAAGATACTCCAGGGCATCCATCTACAGGCTTGTAAGCGTGCTAGAGGCCAATGTTTTGAAAGCCGCTACAGAGAGACACTCTGGAGCATCTACACATGTGTATTTCTGGTTTTAGAGTGTCTAAGTGGGGAGGTGAGATGTGTTTGAGAGTACCTTGGCCAGTACATGCTGCCACACCTAATGGTAGGTACTTAGCCCCAAAAGGACAGTAATAAAATAAGCCTATAGAACATAAGTGTTACAACTGGATAAGAAAATGAAGCCAAGATGGTGTGTGTTTGTTTTTGCACTTGCTTCAGAATTTAAAGTATTTTAGACCTTGAGCTGGTCAGTGAATAGTTTTCCCAACATATAAACTGCTAGTTCTAATTTAAAAAAAAACACATTAATTAGTATAAACTGTTCATGGTTGTTCCCCTGCTAATCTTTTGTTTTTAACTGCTGTAGACTTCAGAAACTGCTCTGGCAAAGGTCAAAACAGAAGACAGAAAGCAATATTCTATGGGAAACTGTGTGCAGAAGCCCACTGAACCAGAAGCTGAGCACAACACTGGAAATTCACAGATGACTGCACACATTAAAACCTTGAAGAACACAAAAACAATAGTCAACCATGAAGACATGCTTGAGGTACAGCATTGTGATGCACAACCCAGGAGTCAGAGCTTTGTTAGTGTCTTATCAAATTTCTTCCTCTGAAAGCTAGTAATGGAAAATTAAATTGACAGTAGCAGAAAATGTCTAACTTGTAGTGCTGTGAAACATGTACCTGCTTTTTAACAATGTAACATAGTTTTTTTTCTCAGATGTAACAATTTTGAAATGTGTTTTTATTTTTGTGCATTTCATGTGAAACTGATTGAATTGGGCTGGGGGAGGATAAAATCTGATTTAAATGTGATAAAGCCCAGTTATTTAAACAGTGTAAAATATATATCATATCTTTGCCGGAGCCACCCTTGGGAATCGGAGTCAGCTTTCTACTTTCCCACTAGCATGTTCCTCGTTCTGACAAGCCACTGAAGTGGTTTCTAGAAATGTTGCTATTTTTTGAAATTTTCCCTAGAAAATATCCACAGACTTAATATTAGAGAAACGTGTTGGTTGTTTAGTGCAACTTTCCAAAGCAGGTAGTATGCCAGTAACAGAAGAAGACAGCAGCTCCCAGAGGCTCATACAGATGATGTATTAAATTCCTTATTTTCTATTGATTGCTGGAGCTTCAGTAGGTTTAGCTTAGTTCTATCTGAATTGAGGCATTGAATTGTTACATGCAAATAAGTTCTCTAGTGTAGTATTAAAATCCAGGGGGAAAGGGGAATGTGATAAAGACAGCTGATAGGCTGACTGTCCCAGCTATATTGAAGTGTATTTCTGTTTTGGGTGCCGCCCGGCCGGGGGGGTGGGGCAGTAAATCATCAGTTACTCTCACAATAGGGCATTATCCTTCCTTGCTACATACACCCTAAGGAAATGTGGAACAGAGCTATTAGTCAGGCTTTGTTAAGGAAAATAAGTTGCTCCTATAGCTTCCAACAAAATCCTGCAGGTTAAATTTCTCAAAAGACCTAAGGGGAAAAAAAATCCAAGTAAAAAACCATTCAGCCTGGAAATTTCTATTTGTGGTTTCTCACCTAGGATGAGAGATTTGTTTAGTTTTTGGGCTATTCCTTTTTATAGTAGCCTCACTATTTTATTTATGAATAAAGAACATTTTGTAGACAATGCTAAAGCTCCCACTGACTTCAGTGTGATTTCATTCCTTGTCCTTGATTGTCTTGAATTTCTTCCACTTAAAACAAGGACAGTGAGCATTTTTGGAAATTAAATTAAAAAACAATCAGTATTGGTTGGGAAACATGCCTTTGCCTCATATTCCCAAATCTTAAAGTAGTCATTTAAAATCAACAAATTGAAAGCATTTATTATTTAACATCCAGAGTGTTAACATACTACTGTAAAACTGAGAATCATGTATCCTGACCAGTGGTGGAATGGGGGACAGACCCACTGGTATGGAAGATACCAGATTAATCAAGGTAGGTTCTTCCAGACTAGGGGAATTTGGGAGCAACTCTTGGGAGTCTTTTCAGGGTAGGTCCACATGTGCTACTTCCTGAAATTAGTACTGCTGCACAGTTCAAGTAACTAAATTCTGTTAATGTCAGCTAGAAATGAAATATCCAACTAACATGGGAGGCAAGCATTCAATGCTATGACTTGTAATATCTGCTTTCCCTGGGATTTCTGCAGGTTGACCCATTATATAGCTGCACTTAACTTTCTTTCAACAAACCTCTTCAGAATACTGCATAAATTTGGGGTTCTTTTTGTTTCTGGTCTGTTTGCAGGAGTCGGAAGACCTTTCATCTGATGGAGAGATGAAAATGGCAGAAATGCGCCCACCATTGATAGAAACCTCTATTAACCAACCAAAAGTAGTAGCGCTTGCCAATAGCAAAAAAGGTAAGAATACAGAACAGACAAAAACAATCATACTGTTTTAATGGTTCTGCACAATTCTCTGTGATTAAAATGGTAGGTATCCATTTTTGTGAAATAAGTTAAAATTAAACTAGCTAAAGATGGGATTTAACAAAAGCCTCTTTACCATCCAGTACAAAGAAGAAGATAGATAAGTTCTTGTGACAAACAGTGGAAGTATGGAAAAAAGCGCTTCCGTACGATAAAACTCACCTAGAAAGTCAGAGAAAAGGGCAAGTGGTCTTGCTGGCTGAATTTATAACCTTTTAATTCTTACTTGCAGCTCAATAAAAGCAGGCTTTTCTGCTGTTGAAGCTACTCATTTTGGAAAGACTTTGATACAGTGGCAAGCAAACCAAGCAGAAAAGTTTGCTTGTTCCAAGCAAATCCTGCTCCAACATTGATTTTTGCTGTGGTGTTTCTCTTGTTTTTGCTTTAGTGCCAGTTACCTGAACCCTTACCCTACAGCCTTATCCTGGGGTGATGCTGCTTCTCAAGCTTTTCATGCAGATTCGGTTTAGTAACTGCCTGCTTGCAGATGTTTAAAAAAAAAAAAAATAACAAAATCCCATATAAACCAAAAATGGCACTTTAAACTCCATGTGCTCCCACACTGAACCCAGTGCATCACATTAGATGGACCTAGCTTGCCCAGTGTCTATATAGAACAGGTGTTTTAGTGGGGCTTTTTGGGTGCTTTTATCTAATAGCTGATTGACTTGGCTTTAGATGGAAGCACCAAAAAGCCCCACTCAAACACCTGATCTATACAGGTGCTCCAGAGCCGGGTTGAAGTAATGCTCTGCTTCTTCCAGTAAAACACAGGGGTTTTTTAAATATCTGCAAGCAGCTGTTGTTTCCAAAGCCAGTTTGTTCACTCTTTTCCTTTCAAAAGGAAATTTCAGGTTTTGAAAGTCAAATCTGGCTCTCTGGATAATGATTTTTCTAGCAAGGGTAACCATTTTGGCATGGCAGACCCAGATTTTGGGGACACTAAATATAAAACGTAGGAAAAAGGAAAGGCAGCTCTTTGTCTGTTCTTGACATTCTTCAATACCTATCAAGTTCATTTCCTTTTAGATACTCTTTGTAAAGAGGTGAGGTGCTCAGGGCCATAAAGGGATAGTGGCATGGCTTCCTCCTGCTCTGGATCCACATGTGGAAAGGAAAGAAGAGCTGGATAATTAACTATAATATTCTTAAAGGCTCTGATGGCTGGGTGATGCACTGAGCTAAAACTGCTTGCTTGTAGGCAAAACTCTCTGTTTTTTCATCCAAAGATCAGAACAACAGCCTGACAACTTTCCTTTTGTTACCCAAATTAACCACTTGAAGCCACACTTTCAATGTAGTATAAGATAATGTACTTATACTTGCCTACAGCTGATTTAGATATGGAGGACTTTTTTTTTTTATGTGTACATGGATGTGGCTCCTTTGATCCATGCATGCGAATCATGTTTTTTACACAATCATTAGAAGCCTGTATGCAGACGTTATGCAAAAACAAGCACGTGCAAGGTGTATACAACTTAAATTTGGCCCTGCGTAGCTTTGAAGGCACTAGAAAAGTATTGGTTTACAATTAGGCATAAAAACACTGTTCCTCTTTTTTGCTATATTTAGAACATTTGTTTAGCAGAACTTGAATGTATCTGGAGCACATCCCAGTAGTTTCCAAAGATTCTTATCTTTCCAAAATGTTTTTTAGCAGTTTAGCATCTATATAATGTTAGAAAACATCAATTTTGTATATTTCCAAATTCAAGTTTCACATTAGATAAAGTTGAAAAAAGCTAATGAGGCTTGAGTAGTACATGCAGTTGATTCATTTTATAAAAACAGAAACTTAACTTGATAGAAGTTTCTTGCAAAAAGATTTTATAATGTAGGATTGGTGCATGACTAATAAACCCAGAAAACAGTAGCAAGCTACGTTTTAGTGTTAGACAAGTGCTGCGTAGACTTACCCAGTTTTTCTTTAAAAAATGGGAACCATTGCCAAAAATACATTCCTGTAAGTTATACAAACCAAAATGAACTTTGCAGAGGGACTTCATATGGTAGCTACAAGCCTGTTTAAGAAAGTATGAAGACATTAGACTTTTTTTGGTGAAAACATTATACTGTAAAAGAATACTTGGTGATTTTTAAGCAGACAAGGTTCTTTGGATGTAGATGTGGTATCTTTTATTAGACCAACTAAATAGTTGGAAAAATTGTTCTTTGCAAGCTTTCAGGCACAAACATCCTTCTTCAGGAATAGGGAGAGTCTGTCTGGTGATTTTTAAACAAGTTCAATATGTGCATAACTAAACAAAAACATTTTATTTTAGATGACTCTAAAGATGCAGATTCCTTATCAGATGAAGCCACCCACAACAGCAATCAGAATAACAGCAACTGTTCTTCTCCTTCTCGAATGTCAGATTCAGTTTCTCTAAATACAGACAGTAGCCAAGACACTTCACTGTGTTCTCCAGAAAAAGAAACACACACTGCTGTAATTTCCAAAGTCAGGTTTGTAAAAAAGTGTATCGTACTAAACAGATATTTGAAGAGATATAACAAGGAAACTTTTTGCTTGAATTTTGGGATAAAATTGTTGTTATTGACCAGTCTGGATCTTTTATTTTCATAGATTAAATAATTTAAGATACTTTCATGTTTCAAAAACTAATAGAATGGGACTCCTGAAATGTATCATAAAAGAACTTGATTATCTTATATATTTTTTAAGTAAATTTTAATATGCAAGAAACAGCTTCTGTGGCGTTAATATTAAGGAGCAATAATTGGATCCTTTGAACTTCTGTTTTTCTAATATATCTACAGAATACTTTCATCATGCCATTTAAGAACCTCCTATTTATGTTCACAATGATGCACAAGATCTCTGAAGCAAATTTTAATAAAGTGGGTTCATGCTCTTGATACTTTTTTCAAAGTGCTTTTTCTTTTTTCTTTCTTTTTTAGGCAAGAAGATGAAAATTTGAATAATCTATTGCAAAATGGAGGTGAATTAAGCATCATAGCAGAAGAAAAAATCAGTGTACAAGACAAGATTACAAATTTGACTGAATATGATTTAAGTATTGAAGAGAGATTAGTTTTACTAGAAAAAGGTGTTGATCTAAACACAGCCACTGAGGAATCTCACAAGCTAGACCAAATAAACATGAATATCAATAAATTGTCTAGTGAAGATGCAGTGCAATTGCATGCTGTGGAAAGATTAAAACCACAGGAAACAGTGTCAGTAAAGGGCTTTTTAAACAATAACATGAAAGAAAAAACCGAGTTCTTGGAAAATGGAAATAAATATCCTGTGAATAAGGTGAATGGACATTCTGAGGAAGCATCACAGTCTCCGGGGCAGGATGAACTTAAGAGAAGCACTACAGTTGATACTGATCCTTCTACTGAGATACCTCTTTCAAAGAGCACTGAAGATCTGTCTCCACAGCGAAGTGGCCAAGTGGTGAAATCTCACAGCATCACCAATATGGACACTGGTGCTCTAAAACTATATGATATTGTCAATAACAGTGAATCCCAGCAGCCAAACTCAGTGGTAAAATCGGTATCTGCTAGCACAGATGGCAAAAATATAGTCCGAAGCAAGTCTGCCACTCTTCTTTATGACCAGCCTTTGCAGATATTTCCGGGATCATCATCATCATCTGATTTAGTTTCTTGTACAAAAACTCTGTTCAAGTTTGATTCAAATCACAATCCTGAAGGTGCTAATGTAATTAGAGGATCAGTGGCAAGTGGTGCGCAGATGTTCAGTGTACCTCAGTATAACATCCAGTATAGTAGCAGTGCAACAGCCAAAGATAACTTGTGGCCCCAAAAACAAAATACTCAAGTAGAACAAGGCAGCTTACCTCCTCAACGTCTCCCTAGGTCAGACAGCACAGAAACCTCTAATTACGTAAAACATTCTGCTAACATGAATTTCTCCAATCATAACAATGTTCGAGCCAGTGCTGCATATAACATTCATCAAAGGCATATGGGTGGAAGGCATATAGAAATGTGGGTCGTTCCCCCAAGCAACAGACTTCTTCTGGGAGCATCCAGAAATACTCTTCAGAGACAAAGCAGTGTATCCTCCTCAGCTTCTGTGAATGTGGGTGAAACTGGACCCCCAAGACGCAACCAGATTCCCGAAGGGGACTACTTAACCTATAGAGATTTGCATTCAATAGGAAGAACTCCACCAATGCTGTCTGGTCAACAGAGGCCTCTTTCTGCAAGAACCTATAGCATTGATGGTCCAAATATATCCAGACCTCAAAGTGCTCGCCCTTCAGTGACTGAAATACCAGAGAGAACTATGTCAGTTAGTGACTTCAATTATTCAAGGACTAGTCCCTCAAAAAGATCAAACCCAAGGGTTAATTCTGAACATTCGTTATTAGATCCTCCAGGAAAAAGTAAAGTCCCTCATGATTGGAGGGAACAGGTGCTGCGACACATTGAGGCCAAAAAGCTAGAAAAGGTAAACCTCTAATTTTTTTCTTTTCATTTTTCTGTCATCCTGTATCATGAAAATAAGCTGTGTAACCTGTATTTTGAGCTCTTATTTTCACTTTGCAATTAATACTTGCACAGAAGCTTCCTAAAAGCAACACTTTTCCCCAAAAATATAGGTAATTATTAATTTAAATATGCTGAACATCTGAGAAAAATAATTCAATACCTGATTTATTAGCCCATTTTTTGCATACAAAGGAAAACAGACCCTTTGTTTTCACATCCTACTTGCCAGCTTAGTTTGGCTAGTTTAGAAAGAATCATTGTGTAGCATTCCAGCTTCCACCAAGCCAGAATGGAGGGAGCTCTAAGTGACTTGGGTTACTTGATTTTTATTGATATGTGATTATTTAAAGACTCATATTTAGTAAAGTATTCCCCTCGTGCTGCTTTCTATTTTCCTCGTGCTTTGGGAGATTTTTTTTTCCGATCAAAAATAATACTGTATGGGATAATTGAAAAGTTAAAGCTTGGGCTGTGTCAGATGCACATGAACCCCACAGACATAGGATGTTTATACATGTGCTGTGTATGGGGTGGGGAGGTGCACTTTAATTAGAGTGGCTCCAAGATTAAAGTAGAAACAAGTTGATTGCCGTGTTGACTGGTTACAGTATATCGTCAGCAGATTTTAAGTGAGGGCAGAGTAAGGTCATCTTCCATGTTGCCCAGCATTTAGCCCTCTTGGGAAGAAGTTTTGGGCTCAAGACAGAATTTCATTGCCATGTTGCAAGTGCTCATTTCTTGTCCCTGAAAATATACTTGCGGGGGGGGAGGTGCTGCCAGCCAGAGGTATCAGTTTATTTGCATAGGATGATGGGGTCTGCTGGGTAATGATTATTATGTTTTGAGATAACATCAGAACTGCAACACTAGTTCCCATGACCAAGAAGCTTAATTTTTATGATTTCCCTACTTGCAGGATTAAGTGTAGATTCTGGTTATATACTTTATCTGGGAAAGTGTCTGAGGTCTGACATCACATAGATTTTAAGGATCTTACAACAGCAAAGGGATGGGGAGGAATGTTCTAGAAACTAAGGACCATTGCCACATTTTGCTCTAACTGTAATACACACTTTTTATTTTGTCTTCTGTACATACATTAAACCAGGCGTGGACAAAATGCAGTTCGTGGACCAGATGCAGCCCACCAGGCCATTCTATCCAGCCCGTGGGGCCCCTAAAAAATTTAGAGAATGAATATTTATCTGCCCTTGGCTGCCTGTCATGCAGCCCTCAATGACTTGCCAAAACAAAGTAAGCGGCCCTCCACCCAAAATAATTGCCTGCCGCTACATTAAACAAAAGGAGAAAACCTAACTCTTCCTGAGGAAAACAGTACATTGCATTTGTAATATGTTACTTGTGTGATTTACTTCTTGGGAATAGTTTTAACAGAGTGAACTGCATTTGAAAACTGTTAAGCACTGTTTAAAATACTGAAAGGCACTCAGATACTGTGATTTTGAGGATGTACAATAACAGTATAAGAGCTGCCATACTGGGTCAGACCACAGGTTCATGTAGCCCTGGGGTTCTCAACCTTTTTTTTTTCCTGAGGCTCCCCACCCTGGCATGTATGGTCCTGGGTGCAGCAAACAGGACTTGGTGGCGGGGGGCCCTGGGTCCCCACTTACCTAAGCAGCAGCATGGAGCCTTGCCCACCTGACCACAGCACTGGCTACAAGATGGAGGCTGTGGGGTGGAGTGGTGCGGGCCCACCTCTGCCACTGTGCTGCCTCACCTCTTCCTCAGCACTTGCCTCTACCCCAGGAAGTTGAGATGGCTCCTTCCCAAGCCAGGCAGATCCTCTGAAACATGCTTGGAGATCCTGAGTTGAGAACCACTGATCTAGGCCACCATTCTGTACCTGATAGTGGCATAGAGTGGATGTCAAGGGGAAGAGTATTTGTGCAGGGCCTGCCTAAACTGTCCCTTGCCCCTCTAATTGTTGGGTATGTACATCTAAGGTTATTGTTTCCTACCTGCATCTGCCACTTTGTTGCCTGTTCACTCAGATATACAACACCTTTTGTAGTTCTTAACAGTTAGATTTGGTTTTTAACATGCTGGATAACAGGACAGCATCCACAAATTTAGCCACCTATTTACCCCCCTTTCCAAATCATTTATGAATATGAATCTATGTAGAAAAGAAGCTTGCTCCCCCTTTCATGTCTGTCTCATCCCTTTTCTCAGCATGTTAAAACAACACTGTAGATTGTGTTTCGCTTGGTAGAATGGTATGGTACAATTCTTCTTGCATTTTCAGGTATTTAATTTGCATGGTAAGGGGTTGAAAAAAAACCCAGTGACCAGCAGGTGAAACATATGCAAACTTTGGTCCAAGCTATCTGCTCCAGCCATGCAAGGAAGAGTGCTCCAGGGCCCCTTGGCTTCTGGCCTGAGCCATTGCAGATATGTGGCTGCATTTCAGGAATCAAAAGTGAATGTCTGTTCACTTACTTGTTGGTTCAATGTAGGTAATTTTAGATTAACCTGTGAAGATTGAATCAATTCAGTCTTGGGCTTTTTGACTCTCCTTATTTAGCCTTGTTACATGTTTTCATGAATTTTGTAGGGTTCCTTCTCAAACTTGCGTAGTCCAGTAGTTCAGAACTTCCAGTTATCAGAACAGATTTTAAACATCTTTTAATTATCAAAGACTGATTTTGTGATGTGAATAGTGGTGGAGCTAATTCATACTTTGTCTACTGACTGATTATTTTTGTCTGGTGATATAAAGGGGAAAGCATTTTCAGGTATTTAGTTTGCATAGTAAGGGGTCAAAAAAAACCCCAGTGGCCAGCAGGTGAAACATATATGATGGACTCCATCTAAGCAACCAGACGTTTGCAAGATATAATATGGTGTATGCTTTAACCATATTTGAGTACTCTGAAAATGTCACACAGAAACCAAGTAAGATTGATTCTTAAAACTTTTTAGAGGGTAGAACTTCTCAACAGAAAGACGTAGAATATTCATTACAAGTAGGTTGGTTGTCCATCACACCACAATTTGTTTTACTGTTGGTGCAAACAAAAGGTTCCTTTATAATGTAGAGCTGCTCTCTAGTGGTCACGTGTATATGAGCTTCCAAAAGGTATTTGACTGTTAGCCTGTTGTTGTTATTTGTAGCTCCTTGCGCAGATTAAGCTTTATTCCATTTAAAAACCTTTACTCTTTTCACTAGCTTTTAAATTTATAGATTATTAAATGGACTTCACAGGATGCCAGTGTGGTGGTCTATTTTACTTTTGGAAGGTCCCATTATAAGAACTCGTTGAACTATCAACCTGATATCAAGTCCATACCCTTTGGCATAGTAGAGAGTGAGTTTCCATCTATAAACTAAAATGGTGATTAATACCTGCAGTAGACATGGTACAAATACACTTGGTTATACACTGACTAGAGAAAAGCAATTTTGTGGCCTTACTCTACATTTTCCTTGCATGGCATTTTTGTGTGTGGCTCTCTTGGGAACTCATCAGGTATATGTCTTGCCTTCAGTTCCAATGTCATCTGAAATTAAATGTCCTGCTTTATATGTGTCCCTAGCTTTAGACCCTTTACATGCATCTTATTACTAGTATGTCCACTGGAAATAGCTTATTCTTTGACCTTGGATAGCACCTTCCTAAATAAATATTCTATGAGCTTCCATAGAATCTCAGTTTTGGACTTAATCTTGAATAATTAACAATAGTAGTTTATGTTCACATCATAAAAGAACCACTTTCCCCATATTACATATAAAAAAGACCAAAACTTTCAGACATGGACTCATAAAGTTAGTCTCTTAAATCTTCTTTAAGGAAAAAAAAAGTGTTCAGCACTTTTTGCTAATTAGGTTGGTAATAAGGTTTGATTTAGGTGCTTCAGTATGGATTTAGAAATTTGATTTTAGGAATATAGGGCTGGAAGTTGGTACTAAATGTGGTTTCTTTGTAAAAATAATTTGCATCCGTATAGCACCTGTGTATTTCCACTTACGAAGGCTGTTTATACACTTCAAGAAAGGTGACATCAGAAGGTCTGTTTGTGCACAAAGTTAGACATGGATCTAAATTTTTGGAGGATCAGGGCCTGAGGTATTTTCTGACAACTCTTTGGATTATGATATATGGTATTCCCATCCCCCATGGTATTGTGTAGCTTTCAGCCAGACATTTCGAATTTTAAAATTATAGTCACAGTTCACTGTTTCGTTATATCCATTTGCACAGGCTACTGAAAAAACTATTTGTTGCAATCTTTTAAAAATGTCACTTAATTTGTGGGTTCACAATACATGATTCTTACTTTGCAGGTTCACGTGACCTGATCTTACAGACATTTACATGCAACTTAATTTTACTCATCTGCATAATCACATTAATTATAGTACATGTACTCACATGATTAAAGATGAGCACATATGTAAGTGTTTGCAACAGCAGGCATGAAAACTGTACATTTTTTACTCATGTTGTTACCATTTTCCTTCTTTGACAAGATAACCTCCTGAAGAATACTTAGTAAGAATTAAACAACGTGAAATGATACACATCTAAACTTAAATCTTCTGCTTCTGAATTTCAAAGTAAATTACAAATGACTAATTTTTTTCAAAAATTATGGAATGGTAGGGTTGGAAGTGAACCAGAGGGAACCTTATATACATTAAATAGTTATAAGGATTTGTGAAGTCCCTTGTCCAGTTGACAGTCATTTTTCAACAATAAAGTACTTAATAAACTTTGGGATATAGTAATTTTAAAATATTTCAGAATAAATTGGTTGAGGTGTTCAGATACTTACAAGCTTGACACAATCCTTGTCCTTTCTCTTTTGTTCTTGTTTGTTTCTTTTCCATCCCCCTAATTCTATCTAGCCTCAAAAAGATCCTCTTAAAATTAGTATGAAAATGAAATTAGAGCATAAAATGACAAATTATGAGCCAGAGACTTAAATTTAGGGCATCACTGAAACTCACAAAGTACACTGTCATTCATATACAGATTAGTTCTGAGTAGATTGCCAATCTGAATAAAGTGTTCAATTTTTTTCTCCAGTTAAAATGAAACTTAGCAGGTTCCACATTTATGGCACATTTCCTTTTCCTTTTTTCTCTTTTAAAGGAATATTTTATATACTCATGTTACTTTTATAGTGTGTGAGAGAGAGAATGCCTCAGCTTTATTTTCCAACAATGAACGCTTGTTAATGTATCATCAGATAATTTGCTATTACGATTTTTTAGGACTGATGCATACTTCCAATTACAATAGTACTGGAAAAGAAAAAAATATGATGCTGGTAATGATTATTTCTAATACAACCATAGCATGCATAGACACTTATGTGCTAAACCTGTATAAAAGCAAAGTCCTTGCACAAAAGATATTGCAATCTAAGTATAATACAACAAGAGACAAGGGGTGGATCTAAGCATATGGGAAAATTTAAAAGAAGCAATGAACAATGTTAGCATGGCGGGCAAAGATCTTACACACATCAGCTATCCATTAACTTCTTTGTAGGTATTAACAGTGAAATCCTTTAAACCCCCCTCTCTGAAGATAAATGGACTCTAAATGGCTTAGATATGCTTATCTTCAGAAATTGCTGTAAAATGCTCTTTCAACATAATTTTCAATCTTAAAATAAGTGTAAATACTATCGCAGTAGGATTTCACCTATATTTTTATTCTTTCTCCACTTGCAACCCAGTTTGGACTAATTAGGAGAATTTCAATCAAACTGGTTCTAGAAGGAAGAACATCAGTTCTCTGTTGGGTCTGAAACTATTTTCTCCCAATTCCAAAATATTAGAAATGAGATGACCCTTAACATCGCCCAGTGACATGAACAAAGTTGAGAAAATGCTATCTACCTGAGTCCAAATTGAACTTCACTAAATGCCTGACCATAAACCAGGAATTGCTCTGTGGTTCAGAAAGTTGCCCTTTTCAAAATTTGCTTTTCAAAATGCTTCTGCACTTCAAAGTGAAAGTTAAAACATGCACAATTGTATAATGTTCACTTTTGATATAAAATAACAGTAGAACAGAACGTCTGTATTAGCACACAAGTGGTGGAGGTGCACCTGAATAACACTAACAGTGGATTAGACTAGCTAATAGCATAGATAAACATACATTTTAGCCACTTTAAAATGGGAGTGGGAGATGCTGCTTGGCAATGCACATGGACAGTTGCAATATTTCTTGCGTCTGCCTGGTCCTATAATGATAAAAGTGAATTAAACTGCCTCAGCTTTGAAATGACTGAAGCAGTGTTAAAACTGTAAGTCTTGCTACATTTCTATCACTACAGAATCTCCCATACTTAACAGTTGGATTGTAACAGTTTATATCAGTATCCTTTGGTAGTAATAAAGCTGTTACATCTGATTATACTGTAGGACTAGTTCTGTTATCCCTGAAAGACTGAATTATGGAAGTATAATTTCACAGACAATGGTGCCATAGTTCCTTAGGACATTTAGGGATTAGGATAAAGAATGTATGTGTTGATCATAATTAAAACATCTGTCATTATAAATAGTTCATCTCTCACTTTTTTAAGTTATTTCATTTATAATTAAGATGAAAATAGATTTTGACTTGCTTTTAAGGTGTTCTCTACATATTCATGCTTATGGAAGTATACCATCTGGGCTTCCAAGTTGTAGGGATCTTTAAGAGAAACCACGCCTGTTGGCCCATATTTGGAGCCAAGGTTATTTAAAAAAAAAAAGAATTTAGTCCCAAAATGCCTCTGTTCTTTATTTTTATGAAGTGTAGCAGATACCTTGGGGACATTTTCTTGCCTCATTTCTGAGAATTTCTTGTTGGCTCTTGTAACCAGCCATTGTTTTAGATTAAGTAACCTTAAAATATTTATGCCTGTGACCTTGCACACTTTTTATTATGGCACCGTCTCTAACCCCAGTCAGGACTCAGTGAACAAAAATGAAAAGATACAGCAAGTATTTTTGTGGGTGGTATCTTTCATTGGACCAGCTGCAGGAAGTGACATAGATGAGCATAAGAAAGATCCTCTGTGTTTCTACCATCTATACATTTAGTCCAATAAAGGGTCAGCCATAAAAAATCCTCTTGCATTTTTCCTGGACTGTCACTCCAACGCTATGAAAACATGGTGATTTGGGAGTATGTTTCATGGTACTCTCTCCCTGACATCAGAAGACAATAAGCACTGTCACTGCTTTAGGGAAGGCATCTCTCCCTGGAATGTGCATGTGGACAGACATGGAGGGACCCTTCAGAACCAAAATCTCTGATCTCTGAACCCCTCCCCCCCCAGCAAGCTATAAAACCTACGTGGCCCACGTGAGCCACAACTGTTATTCTGCATATTCAGTAGATTCATAGCTGTATTAAAATGATAATTATACAATTAAACACACAGCCATAGTGCATAATATAAAAAGAAAAGGATAATAAAAACACAAAAAAAGACTATAGGAGTCACTCCTATCTTATCGACTTCTGAGGTGTGGGAGATGACAGTAGGAACAGCATTTTTCTTCCCAGGGAAGGTTTCCAGCTAACATTCATTCATGCATACTGCTCATATTTAGGTTAAGAAAATAGGGCATGTTTAAAAAATCTGTTAACATGTTATGAAGCTCGCAGTAGACAAACTTAACACTTTTTTAAACACATATTGACGAGTCATGGTCAGGCTGCACTCAACCACGGGGGAACAGTGATGAGGTTAAGAAACAGAGTGGAAAATCTAAACTCTGTTCCCAACTCTGTCACTGGCTTTCTATGTAAACTTGGGAAAGCTCCTTGAAAAGTTCTGTGCCTCAGTTTCCCCATTTAAAAAAAGACCTACTTCTTCACTTTCTTAAAGCAATTCTGGCTCTTCCAGGAAAGGTACTAATGCAGAGCACAGCCTGTGAGGAAAATTAAGAAGAAAAATGCTCATATGTGGATGGGATGAACTGTTTCTTCCTTTAAATTCCAAACCACATAAATGGATGTTAAGCTGAGTATGAAAGAGATGGGGAGATAGATATAGATATATAATAACCCCTTTAAAGTTTAACCTCTTTCATGCTTTGTATATAGGGGTGGGCAGGGCAGGGCTGGGGGGACCCCAGTGGTGCTTTCCCTTCTTGAGGATTTGAGGGCACAGAAACTTTCACCCAAGCACTCTGCCAGGCCAGGCTGGGCAGGGACACAGCACTCCCCAGTGTGTGTGGTTCCTGTGCTGCTGGGGGTGTGCAGTCCTTGCTCTGCTCTGCCAGCCCCCTTGGCTCTCAGCCGGTGCCCTGGGTGTGCCTGGGGCTGCAGTCATGCCTGCACTTACCTGGGCGGGGGCTGGGACTTGGGCAGCCCATGGGGGACAGTGGGTGGTGAGGCACTGCTAACCAGAGTCGCTACTGGGCAGGTGTGCTGGGGATTCTGCCGTGTCAGTGACACCTGCTCTCGGGTTTATTTTGGCAGGCCCCCTGAAACCTGCCCACAGCCCCCCCCACTCCTGAACCATTGGTCTAGTTCTTGCATAGACATGGAAGTTCCTGGTAAAGGAGCCTGTTGCATTTGCACCAGATGTGCAAGTCTTGCTCTTGTAGAGAAAGGACAGAACACTGCCACTGATTCTGAAAGCACATGAATCTGTTATATGTTTCTGTTTAGAAGGTATGCATGCCTATATTGCAATGCAGAACATATGTTGCATATATATAGGTAAGATTTCTTTCATCTGCCTGGTACCCGTAAGAAGCTACTGAGCTAGCTCTTTCTTTCAGTCAAGCCTCCACTTAACCAAGGCAGCTAATCAGCAAACTCTTCCTTTATTTAATTCAACTATTTAACCTGTTCTTGATCTCTTGCTAGCATTGTTGTTGTTATTCTTGTTGTTTTATTGGAGCTTGATATAGAATAAGCAGGGTGAAATCATTTAGATAATTTGATGAATATTTGTCTTAACTATATGATGATAGTATCTTAACAAGATGATAGTATCTTTCGGGCTTGTTTTTATCTGCTGGGAGAGACAACATTGGTTGTGTACTGCAACGTTTCCTTAGCTTCCCATAGCTGCAGGACTACTACCTGGACTTCTGTTCACATAGTTCTATATTTTTTCATTACTTGGGTCTCATGTTGTCTGTGGAAAGATAAGTTTTTACTTAATTAGAATTAATTCCTCCTTCTGGGGCACTGGAATATTTGCTAGGTTCCTGCAGTTGGATGGATGCACAGACAACTTTGAAAAGGACAAGTTACTTGGGGAAGAAGGGTAACTGGTTTTGCATGTTGTCAGCACGTACACTACTTTTCCATTTTATGCTTCCCATCAGAATTGTACTCCCAGGTTTAGCAGAAGAAAGTGTCATATCTGGGGGCTACACAGCCTATTGTCCTTAGTCCAAAATGTTCTTTGCTGTTCTTTCTAAGAGTTTAAGACTGGCCATCTTAGATCAGATTACTTTTGGTAGATACTGGTCTAAAGAGGCTGAGAGCCCAGGAACTGGGGGTTGGCTGGGAAGGAGAACAGATGGTTCCTGTGACTCTGTGAGGAGCAAGAAGTATGGCAGAGAAAGAAAATGTCTGCAGGTTGTGGTATTAATTTATCAGGTGCCCTCAGTTGGAAGGCTAACTTTACTGACACTGTACTGTTGTATTCATAAGAGTCCAGGAGCTGGTAGTGAAAGAGTGGGAGATGACATTGTTACTTGGACCTAATGGAAGTAAAGAGAGCCTATAAAATAGAGAAGCGGAGGAGCTATTTAGAGGAAGCTCAGAGAGGTAGACTAGTTTTGAGAGGTAACAGACTTCAGGGGAGCTGGTAGTGCAATTAAGGAGGAAGAGTAACAATACTAATGAGAGAGTACTCCTTTAAGAGGTAGAGTAGGAAGCAGTCTGAAGCCCTGAGGGACTGAGAAACAACATCTTTAGTTGGTATAATTCAAGGTCCCTTAGCCAGAACCCAGAGTTGGGGAGCCTTTGTTTCCCTACTTTTTCCCAACAGCATGGTTACTGGAGAGAGAGAGACTATGGGTGCAATTTTGAGAGGGTAAAGTACTGTTAGATATTTAGCTGAATGCTTGTACAAGTCACTAGACTTGTGATTTCCTCATCTGTCACCTGACAGATGGTTCTGATGAAATACGTTATAGGTAACAGAAGAGGAAATTGAGGCAAACTTACCGCAAGTCTCTATAACTCAAAGAGGATGCCAGCGGGCCAAGGTGAGTGCTAACAGAAAAACCCCAGGTAGTCTTGAGTGAATATAACTTCTTTAGAATTTTCCAATGATTAGTGGCCCCAGATGGAGCATCCCACATGGAGAAGAACAGAACGCCTGTTGACTTTTTTTGCTTATGGCTGTTGTAGTTTAAATAAGTCTAATCTGACCATATGGTCATACACAGCAAATTACCACAAAGTTAACAAGGGACAGTATGTTAGCTGCTCTGTGGGAACTGCCCTATATATGCTCTTGCCCTATGGATGAAAGCTGACCTGCACCAGTTTTCTTCCGTGTGTGCCTGGCCCTGAAATGGTCAATGTAGTCTACCTGGTGAGGTGCATTCAGAAAAGTAGTACTCTGTGTGGTAAAGAAAAGCAAGCAGTGAGTTCTCCTAAGACTTGTTGTTACAGTATTTCCATCCAATGATATTTTAACTTAAAGGAATTTTATAGGAACAAGCAAAACTTCTGCTCTTTAACATTTTATAGCTTACCTGTAATGTTGTTAATGTAACTTTGTTTGCAGTAACATCATGCTGTGGCTTCTGTGTCAGTGTTGAAATAATAGGTCTAGTTAATTTGAATAATTTGGGGATTTTCTTCCATTTATTTTGGTGTCCCTGTTTGCCCTTGTAACTATAAATATCTGTGTTTGCAAGGTGATGATCTTTCTGCTTTTATTTTTGAAATTCTTGTCAGTGTTGCAAGGTGCTGTAGCTCAGAAACAATTGCCTCAAAATATTCTGAAATGTACATTACCTGTTGGGTTTTCTGCAGTACTGGGAGATTGAATTCCATGGCCTAGGAGGTCCTTGTTAGTGCTGTCTAAGAGTGGAATCTATTTGTTCAATAAAATACTCTTGAAATGCATGTTAGACACTGATAATACGTTCCTGTTCTGTTGGTAGGGTACAAAAAGCAAAAGAAAAAAACATAAAACTTCAATTGTTGGAAAAATTTTTATTTGTACTAACCATCATTGAAAATTGAAAAAAAACAATGGCTCTGAAAGGCACCTTGGCTATCAGGTTTTAATTTCCATCAACATATATACATCATATATTGTGCATACTTAATCTGACAGTTTAGATAAATAAAGCAGCTTTGTTTTCCTGAGCACACATACATGTGAATGACTTTACATGTAATTTTGTGTGTGCACTATGTTAGGTTGCATGTTGATTTTAAATAAAGGTCAACTGTGATAAATAATGTCACTGAGTTGCTCTCTGTACTTCACAGTGGCAGTGTCAATTCTTTGTTTGCATGGTATTTATTTTTGCATGACATGGAATATGTGTTTGTATTGGTCTCTGTATAACATGTCTTGTGGTTTGTGCATGCTGCACTAATCTCTGTGTTAAATCTGTCCCCTCTTTATTCAGAGCATGCTGTCTAGGTCCTTTAATTCCAATTATGCTGCAGTTAGCAGCTTTCACTATGGCAGCTCTAGGGATCTGCATGGCAGCCAGGGTAGTGTTGCCTTGAGTGTTGCAGACGGAAGAGGTTCTGGTGTGCACATTGTCCGTGTGAGTACCTACTGTAGGATATTGCAATATGTAAATGGGGAAAAAGGAGCCTTGAAGTTTGTTTTTTAAATCAGTTGTTAAATAGTTTTGCCTCCTTGTATATGGAAAATATTGTCCTAACTATAAAGTACAGTAGTTACATTTTGTGTTGTGGGAGTTCATAGTTCTAAACCCAACCACTTGAACTACCTTAAGTTCATATGTTTTATCCTGTTTACAAGTAGGCTTTTTCACTTACTATATTGCTAATAAAATTTTGTTTTCTAATTGGCTCTCATAGGCAAATGATTATGTGTAACTAGATTTTCTGTTTTGCCCTTCTCCTTAGCTAAAACAATAAATTATGTTCCTTTGTTTCTGAATCCGATCCAGCTTTATAGAGATTTGAGAAGGGATACAATAACTAAATATAGTTATGCTGTTTGTTTGGGTTTTTTAAAATTCTGGTTTAGCATGTCATTGTTAAAGATGTTTAAAGGCATTTAAGCAAATTTAAATGTTTATATTGGCCAGTAAGAAAAACAGGAAATAAATCCTCAACTCTGAGTGGTCTGAATAATGGTATGTTTGCTTAATCTAGCAGAAAAGTCAAACAGATTTGCCTTAATCTGACTAATACTTGAATGTCAGCCATGAAAATGTGTTGGCTTTTCTCATGAATCTACCTGTATTGTTATATGCTAAAGAGTTTTAGCGGTTTCAATCTTAAAAATTGGGGTTAAAAGTCACAAGCAGGGCAGCACTGATAGAATTTAAGTTCTCTGCATAAATTCAAATGATGATATACTTAGCATCTGTACAAGAAAAACATATGAAAACAAAGGGATTCAGAAGTTTATTCTAATCTTTTTAAGGACATTTTTAATCATCTTGTTAATTTGAAGAAATACATGCTTACTTTTTCTATCCTATTTAAAGCATCCCCAGGCATCAACTCCAGGAGAGCAAGGCCAAGATGAAGTATTCATTTCAGGACAGCCAGCCTATTCAACTGCCACACTTAGTCTCAAAGATGTTCCACCAGACAGCATGAAGAAAGTAGCTATACAGGTAATAAACTGCATGAAAACCTACATCCTTTGTGAAACAAATAGTACAGTTTGAAATTGGTCAGCTGTTTTTAAATGAAAAGCAGGATTTGGTTTTCACTCAGGTGTTCCTGGTGAAATGATAAATAATATGGCAATCACAGCAATGGAGAAATAGTTGTCAGAAGAGTGTTGATTTGGATCCTGGTGACAGAAGTTAAAGGCAAAGCTTTAATAAGCAGAGATCTTGCAGCAAAGGAGGTTGTGTTACACATGGGCTCCTGAATATGTCATGCAATCTTAGAGCAACAAATAAATGTGATATTTTAAAAATATGTCAGCACTTAAGTTGTGGCAAAAATTGGGCCAGGTCTGTGTAGTAAACTTACTGGGCGCCCATACTCAAGCATGGAGGCTGCTCCGACACGCTGGAATACCAGCACATTGGAGCAGACTCAATTAATCGCAGCAATTACCACGCTCCAGCAGCCTCCTGAGTCTCATGTATCAGCATCCCTACACTTAAAAATGGCAGTAGGGGCATTTGAACTAAAGCTTTTTCAAAGATCAAGCATGCCTGCCGCCATTTTTAAGTGCAGGGGTGCTGATGCACAAGATGTGGCAGCGCTTTAATTAGAGCAGCTCTCAGAGGCACTCTAATTAAAGCACCACTCCATCCCCAGAGTATGTGTAAAGTGCCCACTGTGCCTGGAAATATCAACCCCAAGTACTGTGTGAATTGCTTCACACAGACTGCCTCCAAAATCAGAAATAGTGTAGCTACATTTGTACAGTGTTGTAGGCAGGCTGATTATTTTGCCCTACTTGCACTACTTCTAGTTTAGAAAGCAGCCCAACTGAAACAGTGTGACATATTTTAGAGTGGGGTTTTCAACCTTTTTTAGTAACTATACCCCTGGTGGCCCCCTTCTTAAGTGTACTCCTGTGGGGAGGGGGCAAACAGCTAGACATGGAGCAGGGGGGAAGGGGCAGGTGCGTGGTAAGCAGTGGGGCCATGGCGAGCGGCAACAGCTCTGTCTGGCCCTGGCCTTGCTCTTGTGAGACAGCGGTATGGAGTGGCAGCGCTCTGTCCCCACCCGCTCCCACATACCCCAGAGTGCCCCAGGGGTACGCATACCCCCGGTTGACAACCCCTGCTGTAGTGCACTCCAGCCAGACACCACAGACGTGGTCATACTAATCTAGTTTAATCTCTAAGGGCCTGGACACGCAACACATTTACAACAGTTTAATTTACATTTTTTGTATCCAAATGTAAACTGCACTGGGAACTAAAATGGACAGATGAGCAACTGTTCCAGGGTAGCTGCTTGCAGTAAGTGTTTGTGCAGTACTTCATACCTGGTAGTGGAGGAGCAGGTAATCCCTGTTTGCCTTGAGTAAATGGTTATCTGATGATAGTCTTTTTCCCTTGGGTAATTCTACACCAGATTCTAGTAGACAGTGCTAATGCAAGTGTAAATGTCTGTGTGTCTTCCTTGTTTGAACTGGCATAAAGGCTGATTACACCAATGGATATCCTGGAGGCACAAAACAAACCTTGTAACAGATTGAGGTGGCTTTAACTACCTGTAGTGCTTTTCTTATTCTGAGCTGCCTCAAGGTTGAAGAGAAACTCCTCTATGGTTTAGACTGTAAGTGTCATACTGGGTCAGACCAATGGTCCAATGGAAGCTTTGGAGTGACAACATATGAACAGGGTATACCTATAGCAGGGGCGGGCAATTATTTTGGGTAGAGGGCCGCGTACTGAGTTTTGGCAAGCCATCAAGGGTCATGTGACAGGCAGCCAGGAGCAGATAAATATTAATTTTCTAAAATTTTTAGGGGCTCTGTGGGCCAGATAGAATGGCCTGGTGGTTCGCAATTTGCTCACCCCTGATCTATAGGGATCTATCCCCTGTCCTGCTTTCCCTGGTATCCACTATCATTGGCTTAGAGATGCCAAAGGATACATCGTTGACTGTTCTATTTAATAGCTGTTAATGGATCTGCCACTTATAAATTTGTCTAGTCCCTTTTTGAACCTGGCTATGTTATTGTATTTACCTAAATCCAAGACAACCCTGAATTTAAGACAACCATCTAGTAATTAGGTTCTATACATAGAAATTTTAAAATATGTTTTATAATTGGAGGGTTGTCTGAAATGCGTTACTTCCCCTGCAGTATCAGAAAAGGCAGTGGAGGGGGCAGGTGGCAGCTGCAGCTTTGACCTCAGGTCAGGGTCAGGGCTGGAGCTGCCTGCCCCCCCCTTCCCTTGCCCACCTCATACTCAATTCCAAGTTAAGGGGCTTTCCTCCCACTTTAAATGGGGGTGGGGGGAAACTCATCTTGGAATTGAGTAAATATGGTAACTACAACCTCCTGGGGTAATGAGTTGCAAAAGTTAATTATGCGCTGCATTAAAAAAAGTACTTTCTCTTGTTAGTTTTAAACCTGTCTCCTACTAATTTCAGTAGGTGCAACCCAGAACTTGGTAAATAACAGTTCTTGGCACATGGTCATTTAATGGCACAATGGGATCTGATTCCTGATCCTAGCAATCATGCCTCCTGCGTTGCCACACATGCCTGTTAGAAAGTGACTGTTGGAATTGGAGATCAGACCTTTTTGTGCCATTACTACTTCCCAGTGTATGGGGAGCCCAGAATCATAATCCTAGGCTCTCCTTTCACCAGCAGATTAAAAGAGGAGTGCCCTCAGGTCCTGCTGGTGCTGACAGCTGGTTGTTGGCTCCAGCCACACCCCGGGACTGTACCAGAAACTCAAACTGGATCCAGTGTAATCTGGGACAGGAATCAGACTGCATCAGGGCTGGTTTGAGTCCCCAGTAAGGTGAACTGACAGTCAGCTGATTGTCTCCCCATTCAGTCTGGGACAACAAGCTGCTGATTATCAAAACCCTGCACTTGGCAGCTCTATCCAGGCTTCATTTGAATCTGGGGTTCAGTTTAGCACAAAACCTCTACCTGCCTCTTTAAAGAAGGTGTTTGTTTCTTTTTTAAGTCCAGCCAAACCAGTCTCTTCTCTCTTGATTGTGGCGAAATCAGTGTAGACATATCACCAGGAGGCTAGAGAGAGAGCTTTCCCTACTGTTTTATCTCTGTCCGATTATTGTGGTTCTTAAAGCGACTGGTTTGGGGGGTTTTTGCCTCATTTTCCAGTAATGGTAAAGCTTCTGCTATCAGGTCATTGTATTTCTTCCTGTCTATGAAGCTGTAGTTAGCCATGTTAGTTTGAAATCCGGCAGAATACATGGCAGGGTGGCACCTTAGACTATGAACAGACATTGCATTTGTCTTGGAAGAGAGCTTTTTGTCCCAGTATCATACAGATGTATACGTCTACTGTCCTGCTTCAAGTCCCTCTGAAGTGTGCAAGATAAAATGTACTAACACTTCCCCAAGATGTTCTGTTGTATGTCAGCACAGTGATTGTGGTTCATTCCAGAGAGAGGCCAGCCAAGCTGTGTGCTCTTGCTGGCCACCTACTGGCAAAAGGGTAGCAATGCATCTTAAAAGAGTGATGTAAATAAATTACTGTGTTTCTCCTGTTTTCCTGTCAAACCCTGGGACAGTTAGGTTCAGGTCAAATGAGACATTTGTTTGTACCTTAGAGACTAACTGGTTCAGAGAAGGATAAGCTTTCATACATATAGGCCTGCTTTGTCAGATGCTATGATTGGACTTGCATAAAAACTAAGTCCATTCACAGTGCATGACAAAGCAGGCCATCACCTATGAAAACGTGCTTCTTTGGACCAATTAAGTCTACAAGATGCCACCTTGTCCTTCCTTCTTCCTGCCTGTTGTGCAGCGAAAACCTTCTTGAATTAACCTCGTAAATGCACCATGATAAACAGCCCCATAACAAGCAGATGATGATAAAATGTTACAGGGAGCTGCCATGTTCTTTATAGTAATAATCCCATACCATATGCAATAGATCTTTTTTCTTTTGTATTTATACTTGTATCTATTTAATATGGGCAGTGATAATTTTTATGGCTTTTTGCACCTGTTGTCAGTTAAGGAGCCAGTGCTACTAAGAGGAAGTAACCTGGAGTCTATACAGTTTGTGTGTGTGTGTTTTCCATCAACCAAATAAGTCATTTTTGTTTATGCAAATCCATTGAGAACAGTAGAGTTGCAAAATCATGAGTGAGAACCAATTTTGATTTGCATACATTGTTATTCCACTTGGTGATGCAGGTTACTATTTTTCAGAATTGTTTTAAAAAGAGAACATCACTCAAATTGAACAGCTTCTGGGATATAGAGGACTATTTACACAGCATTCATAGCACCTGAAATTTTCAAATAATTTAAAATAATAGTTTAGCAATATAGAGTAAAATTTTAGCACTTGAACATACTAATATAGGGACTAATTCTTTATCTGCAGAGATGTTCTGCAGATAAATAAGGAGCCAAAATATTGGAAGGAAGAACTTTACAGAATAAGTGATATGAGTTTAGGCATTGAAGATATATTAGATGTTTAGAATGAATAGAAAGAGGTGTTCTTGTCCATTGACACAGACTTCTAACATAAATTAATCACCCCTGTGGCCTGCTCAAATACTACTTGCAGGCATTGCTTTGGTACTGGCTGTTATGGTATCTATCAAATCAAATTAATAGATATTCAGAAGAAAGCAACAGGTGGGAAATTTTCTTACATAAGTTTTCAAATGAAAGGTTCTGTAATGTCTCCTGTATTGTTCTTAGAAGAGGTTTTCCAGTTAAGTGGCAAGTAAAAATACAACCAAGTGCATAAACTATTTTTCTCCTATTTTGCATGGTATTCACCTCATTTAATTACCTTAACTTTTTGTGTATGAATTATTTAGAACCTGATTTTTTAAATAAAATCCAGTAAATACTGTACAACAAAGCAGTTATAAACTCTAGTGATATAAACCAAATAGCAGTTCTGTTAAACGTATTGCCAAACACTTGAGATGAATTCCAGTGAAACAAGGGTTAAAAGCAAAGAGGAGGTTGTCTAGTCTATTATAGCAGATGAATGCAGAGTAAGTTTGGCTTTTCACACTTTCTTCCTAAGTCAGTGCTGATAAGTATACTGAAAATGTAATGTAGTACTACATGGTATGAAACTGAGTTTTAGTAATGCTCATAAAAATGCTCTAAAAAGTCAAACATCGGAAATGATAAAATAATTGTCTACAATTTGAGGATTGTTTTTATAAAAATGTTATTTAAAATTGCTTCATGTTTTATTCAGATACCTTTGACAAATGGGCAGATGTGCCAGCCTCTGAGGCCTCAGGCAAACTATAGTCAAGTCCATCATCCCCCTCCCCAAGCGTCTGTGGCAAGACATCCCTCTAGAGAACAATTAATTGATTATCTGATGCTGAAAGTTGCCCATCAGCCTCCCTATTCTCAGCCCCAATGTTCTCCCAGACAAGGGCATGAATTGGCAAAACAAGAGGTAAGGATAAACATGACATGCATTGCAGCCATGAGGATAGGTTACTAATGAGTGATTATATATCATTTCCATCCATTAGTAACTGTGAGTACTGGGTAGTATTATTATTATTTACTACTATTGCTGAATGTATGACAGAAATCATTTGGAGTTTAATTCCCAGCAAAAGAGCTACTATATCTGAGTTCTGTCATTACACCCTTAAAAAAGAGAAAGAGAAAGAAAAAATATTGTAAATGGCCCCAAATCATACATTTAGTCTGATTTTGCTTTGTTCTCTTTCTTTAGATATGCAAATTATTACGAAGAATTAAACATGTTCATGCTTTTATCCGAAGCGTGTCAAGCTTTCAGTTAGGCTGTTTCTACTAAGATGTGAATTACTTCTCAGTCTTCTGGCTTTTCATGCTTACGCAATCATTAAAAAATACAGAAGGGGTCGTTCAAATCAAAATATACATGGTCCACATGAGACCATCTAGACTAGCACTATTCATCCAGAATGGTAATATAACATGAATATTTAATAGTGAGTGTTCCTTGTCAAAAACCAAGGGTAGAATAAGGTGATTTTTGCAGAATGCCCAAATGACTAACAAAACTTGGGCTGGACCCTTCATGGAGAACACCTTTCCATCACCTCCTTTCAAAGCAGAAGCTGTTCCTGTGTTTTGACCGTTAAAAGCTGCAAGCTGCTTAATAATAGCTACTTGAGACTTGAGGAATTGTTATTCCTCAGTAGGTTCTGACCTCGCCTAGGAAAATCAGATTCTAAATCACAGCTCAAAGCTGTGCAATCTTCCAGCAAGGTGGGAAGCTTCTATATCTGGTGCCTCTTTTCAGTGACCTGCTTCGATGCATCCCCTTGGAACAGCAGGGGTTTTGAGAGAATATTCTGGGATACTGAGAATTCTTTGAGACTTTAAACTGTCTGAAACATTGCCCCAACCTGCCTGCAGCCTGAGGTTTCATGAAGAGCACTAGGTGGTAGTGTTCTGGATAAAGTGGTGGCATGTAAGCAGTCACTTGAGTCATATTTTGTGATCATAATTAGCCGGGAGATTGAGCTCAAGGCACATCCTCTACAATCATTGTAAATTGTGGGAAGCAGGAGAACATGGGAATGGGGAAAACATGACATCTTTTTAACTACAGTTACTAGGCTATAGGGTCACTTCCCCCTCTTTACCTCTCCTGTTTGGACTGGTCCACTTTAAATTATTTTTATGCATGAATAAACATTCGTTGAGCCAGCAAGAGAATATCTCTAGTCCAGTGGTTAAGACATTTACCTGGGTTGTAGAACATTTGGGTTCTAGTCACTGCTGTTTTCATCCTGGACCTTTAAACTGTTGCTCCCACATGCTAGTCGAGTGTCTAACCCTTAGGTTATTGCCTTGTATTCTCTGTCTTTTCCCAGAGTGCTGAAAGTAGTCTGTCTCTAGTCCTAATACCAAATGAAAACAAATAGTGAAACATACTTTTCAAAAACAGCATTTTTATTTTCCAGCCAGCCAAGAGAGACAGGGTTAGTTGTAGGAATCTGAAAGAGGGAAAATAGGCTATGAATTAGTGGAATCAACTTGAAGTATCAAGGAAGAAGGAAGGATAGGGAGGAGTTGTTTATATATTTGAGGTAATGTGTGTTTGTTAGCTATGTAAATTAGGCTATTAAACGATTTGTGTAACACCTCAATATTTCTGGGCTTAGACTTAATATATGTGGCAGTGTCTGATTAGATAATAATACATCATAAAACTTACCAGTTTAGTTATGAATTGTGTTTTAAGATGCTGTTTACTAGAACATTTTATTAGAATCTGTATTTGAGATATGATGATTTCTCTTGAACTGCAGTAGTCTTTTTAGTAAGTGCTTGTCTTTATTTGAAGACTTTCAGTCAAAGTATCTGAATATTATTAATAGGAGTGCTGAGAGTGCAATTTATTGTTTTTCTTAGTTCAAATTTTTATGACTTATGTCTGCTGTTCTGTTGAAAGATTCCTTGTATGTGTTTAAAAATGCAAATGCTAAACATAGTAAGCTAGAAATCAGTTTTTTGTCACTTTATTTTTTGGTCATGATTCCACTGATTACATAATCATAATTAAACATTATGTGATATCTGCATGCATATCTATTTCTTTGCTTCTGAACTTTCAGCACATTTGTTTTTACTTTCTTTGTAACAATGTAGATTTGCGTGAGAATTGAAAAAGATCCAGAGCTTGGATTTAGTATATCAGGAGGAGTTGGCGGTAGAGGAAATCCGTTCAGACCCGATGATGATGTGAGTATTTCATATATGTGCACTTATTTAAAATCTCTCTTATCCTTAAAGCAGCATGTAAAGCAAAACTTTAAAATACCAAACATTAAATTAAATATAGCTGCTGAGATTGTGAGGGAGACTCAAAAACAGAAGTGAGGGAGAAGTAGTATATGGTAAGAATGAGGCAGAATACTTAAAAAAAAAAATAAAGAAAAAAGAAAGAAAAATGGAAAAAAGCTATTGAGGAAGAGAACGGGGGGGAAAGGTTATAAAGACAGAGGCGCTAAGGAAGTAGGAAAGGGTAAGGTGCAGTGTAGCCAAGTGACAGTGAGACAGTTCAAATTCGGTTTATGGCAGGATATTAAAAATATCTAGCAATATAGTCATATTAGTGAATTATGGAACTGACTATTACAAAATCCAATAGAAAGAATTTTAGCTTATAGCATCCCTTCCATCTTGCCTCATAGGCCAGATCCAGACGTGCGGGATCCAAGGGCATGGCTGGCTGGGGTGCAGTATGCCTTAGTGCCAGGACTTCACAGTGCTCAGAGACAGGGAAGCAGGCAGCCCTGGGTCACTCTCTGGCTAGCTGGGGAATAGGGTGCCTCAGCATAGGGGCTGCCTGCTGGCTAGCCTTGCACTGAGGCACCCTGTGCCCCAGTCGTCTCCCCCTGCAGCACATGGAGCAGCGGGACAATGTGTCCTGCTGCAAACCACATGAGCAGGGGCAGGCACTGCAGCACAAAGTAGTGGCACAAAGTGCCACTATTTTGTTGCTGCATATGCATGCCCCTTCTTGTACAGATGCTGCAACAGTGCATATATGCCAGCTTAAACAAAGGAGGTTTGGATAGGGGAAAAATGCCATTCAGTTTGCCAATAAATTTAGTTCTGCTGGATGTAAGGTGTTAATCATAAAAACCAGTAAGTATACAGAATTCAGATATTTCAGGTTCTCTTCTACTAAATATGGAAAAAACTAACGTCTTAAATTATATTGACTTCAAATAAATGCAGTCAAAATTATTTTTCCCTTATTTGTTTTTAAAGGGTATATTTGTAACCAGAGTACAACCTGAAGGACCAGCATCAAAACTGTTGCACCCTGGAGATAAAATAATCCAGGTACTTTAGTTTCTTATAAATCAATTAAATGGGTCACTTAATTATCTAGAAAAGGTTGGCTGGGCAGGGTGTTGTCAATCAGGGCTTTTCCTTTTTATGGCTAATAGTGGAGAATTGCTTTCTTTGTGTGGTTTTTGTCAACATTTCTTCCAAAAAAACTGAGATACTCAATTAATATCTTAAAGGTCCTTTCCGTTAACATTTGAATTGGTAATAAATAAAGTAAAATTTTTAGGTAGTGATCAGAGTCATATATTCTTTCAAATCTTGGTATTAACATTTGTGAAGAGGAAAGCCAGTGTTTGGTGTCTATATCTTGTTTTAGGATGGAATACGTGTGCACACATTGAGCTCTGCCAGTAGGCCTGTGCGAATAGGGAAGTATTTGATTCAGATTTGGCCATTTCAGAGGACAGGGATTCAATTTGGAGATTTGGATCACTCTACTGAATCAGCTTCAGAAGGTTCAGCATTGATTCAGAGAGATTTGGTGATTCGGATCAGCCGGGGAGAGGCAGGCACAGCCAGGTGGCTGGAAGTTCTCTCATGGATCCGCCAGCTGCGTCTGCCTCTCCCCGGGTGGTGGGGGAGACATGAGAGAAGCCCTCATGGCTGCCCTGCCTGGCCCCATCCTCCACTCAGCCCCAGCCTAGTCCCAGCACTTTAAAAAAGAAAAAAAAAAAACCCCGTACTTGCCCCAGCGGCCCCAGCTTCCAGACAGCGTGCAGCGCCCTGCCAAGCTGCACTGCACCCGCACCATGAGGCAGCTGTCACATGGGTGCCAGGGGCAGGGGGATCCCCGCTGCTCCCCACTGCCCCATGCTTCATGGGGGGGTGGTCTGTCACAAGTGCCCAAGGTCCCAATCACCACTCCTGCAGCCAGTGAGTGTGGGGCCTTTTTTTTGTTTTGTTTTGGTTTTTTTAAGTGCTGGGAGACTAGGCTGGGCAGGCCAGCCTTGCAGGCTTCTCTGCCTGCCTCTGCCCCAGTGGGGGGGAGCCACAGGGGCTATGTCCTGCTTCCATTTGCCCAGCTGGTGTGGGGTGAGGGGTGCAAAGCAGGCATGGCTTGCTTTGGGTGGCAGTAGGGCATAGCCTCTGCTCCCAGTGCCGCCCCGCCTACATCAGCACTGAGAGTGGGGACTCTGCCCTGCTACTGCTTGCCATCTGGCTTGGAATGCAGGCGCAGCAGCACTGGGACCTATGCCCTGCTGCTCCTTGCCCCCTTCCACCTGGAGCAAGCCGCACCGACATCCTGCCCCCCTCGCCCCCAGCCCTGGCTGGGCAAGCAGTAGCAGGGCTCCCAGTGCTGTTGCGCCCATGTCCCACACCCCACCGTGTTCCTCTCCCCAAGTAACATGCCTCCCTGCCCCAGCTGGGCTGCTTGTCCCAGCCCCAACCCCTCCTTCCACCCTCCCCAACCCCCTGGTGGCAGCTGTGAGCTGCCTATTTAGTCTATGGCCAGATAAGCTGAATCTTTTTCCAAATCGATTCACATGCCCAGAAGAATTTAGGGCCCTGCAGGACAGGGAAGTGGTCCCTGCACAGCCCTGCGTGGCCTGTTGTGCCCCCGGGCCATGGGGGCTCAGCAGCACAGGCTGCTTTACCCCCAGCCATGGGGGCTCAGAGAAACTGGAAGTGCCATGGTGAGCAGTTCTGGTTTCACTTTATCTTATAAGCCGGCATGCCAGTTAGTAGAGCATGCCAGCTTGTAAGATGCTGGATAGCGCAGCCTTTATTGTAGTTATTTGGTCATAGACAGGGAATCTATATGCATTCCTTGGAGCAGGTACTGGAATCCACATCCCATCCTCCTCCTTCTCCCCACCACTCTTGAAGTAAATGCCATAAACACACAAATCTTGAGTCATGCTCCCTCTTTCTGGCCCACTGGATATTGAAGTATACCATACAAAGTGGGGAAATCATCAGTAGGAGGGATTGAATATACCTCAGAATACTCTAAAACCTCATGGTTACTGCATTTATCCAGGAGAGAGTTGTAGGATCAAATTCCCTTGGACATCAGAGGGAATTTGTTCTTGGTCTTGCATGAAAACTTGCACTGAGCTGTTCTATGGGAGGAGGAAGGGGTGTAGAGGTAAACAGCCACCACTACCTGACTGTTCTCGAGGAGAAAGCTGGCTTATGCTTGCTTCAAGAGAGAGGAGAGAGTTTAGGACTCTGAAACCTGAGCAGAGACGGCATCTAAGCTCCGGAGGAGCCTGGATGTTAAGCCATCCTCCTCCACAGTTCCTACTGGCTAACTTAGAGACCCCTGCTCCAGGGGTGGCTTGTGTTAATTCCATCCTTATGCTTCTAACTGGACAGTAGAGCCTGAGTTCGGGGCTGTGGATCCCACAAGGCAGTGAGATGTCTCAAAGTGAAGTGCTGCAACAGTTTTTGTGGATCTAGCCCCAGTACTTTGCAGGATGTAGCCCTAAATACCATCTGTTAAAGTCAGTGAATATCTGGTTGGATTCTTAACTGTTGGCAAGAGAATGGCCTATTTTTCTGTTTGTAAGTGTGACAAGATACTAATCAAAACTGTGTCAGCTTTATTGGCTTTGATACACCAGGAACATAATAGTGTTGCTTTCTTGAAGATGTCTGATACAGCGTGTCTAAGTATTATTTGTCTTCATGGCATTCTGCTTCCTTTGGTGATGTCACAATGAACTTCCTTTCTGCTAAACAAAAACTACTTACATAGTAAAAATGAGCAACATTGTAGAAGGAGGCTGCAGGACTAGTATGCATATAAGTGACTGGGTGTATTCATCCTACATTCGTTCTCTGGTTCAGCTGTAACTGGTGATGCATTTTATATATCCTTTTGTGAGAGCTACTAGTGCTATATTGATGCAGATTGAGGCTCCCTCTCCAGTGTGAATTTGGCAAGGATTCACAACTACTGAATTTCCTGATAGGGCAGGTGTTTCAGCAGGAAACTAGAGTGGCTGGAAATGAATGCCAAATCCCAAAGAAGCTGCTTGCTTCTGAAGTTCTGTAGAAATTTCAGAGCTTCTGCAACTGAAGATAAGATCAGATTTGCCTGCCCCCACAATATCTACAGGCTGTCCTCCTGTTGAAAAATAATTGGGATGTTACTGAGTATCAGAACCGCAAATTTCAGGGCAAAATTCTCCCTCCCCTACTTTTCATCTGTAAAATGGACCTGGATAGATGTTTTTTTCATAGTTATAAAGCACATTTCTAGTTTTCAAACTGGGGTATATTGTTTAAACTGTAATTGTATGCCTTTGGGATAGAGGACTGTTTCCTTTATTAGCTTTGTTTAATATAAAACCAAGTCATATATAGATGGAATTTTTATCTTTTGCACTTCAGCTGCTTCTTACCTGCTTGCCTGCAAATATGCCCCTTTGCTTCAGTGGTAGAGCAAACTTCTACACATGGGGCTTTAACATGCCAGATCACTCTATTACCCTGTTATTTTCTGCAACATGTTTTGGTTACACTGTCAATTTAATAACGTATAATGTGATTGCTGAAGTAAAAAAGGCAGCTTGTTCTCTAGCTAAACTCATTGTTACTAGGAAACTGCCATGGGCTAACTTCTAATAAAATACAATTTTCTTCTTAGGCTAATGGATACAGCTTTCTCAATATTGATCATGGACAAGCAGTGTCTTTGCTAAAGACTTTTCAGAACACAGTGGAACTTGTCATTGTGCGAGAGGTTTCTTCATAAATACCATGGACAAGGGGAAAAATGACAAGATTCATCAGAGGACTTGTGGGAAATTGAATATTTTGACTATTTTTATATATGAAAGGAACTTGAAAAGAATTATGATCAAAATTTGTACAGCAATGAAATACTGAACTTGTGGTTATGGGGGGGGAACCACTGTATAGAACATACAGGAAATCATTTTGGAAATGCATATGGTGAATAAAAATTGTTAAGTTTTTAAGCATTATAGCAATCAAGGATCACTCCTTCAAGAACAAACCTGCGTTGTTTTTGTACAGATGGTAGGTTTATTTTTTGATAATTCATACACATTACTAAACTTTGCAAGACTATGAGGAGCCTAAGTTGTAGCCAGTGGACAGATGGCAGGGCTGTCTGTCCTGTAGCTGTTTATTGCCTTTATTTTTATTCACCAGGTATTAATGTGTTATGCTGAAACCACTTCTGTAGATGTGGACAAGAGATTTGAAATGTTGGCTTTGCTATGTGCACATTGTATAGATGAATGGGTAGATGGAAGGTGGTGTGGTTGGTTAATACAAAGGCCAGGTGAAACAATTATTTGCTATTTAAGTCTGGAATCAAGGGAGAAGGAAAGCTGGTTAGTTGGTAAATGTACGTCTACCATTTGAGTAATGCAATAAAAGCTTATGGTCTTTTTTAGGAAGACTAATTACATTTTTATGAGCTCTACAGGATTTGCTTTTATCACAGTCACTGACTATTCATTTGCTATATGTAACTCAAGTTCTGTTTTTTAGTTGCATATCCAGGGTTTTTTTTCCAACTGTACTATGGAGTTGTGCCCAGAGATTTTTCTCTGCCATGGAAGTCCCCAATTTTGTGCAAATGGTGATATGTCAATCTTTATAATAAATACTCCATTTTAAACTTATTTATACATTTTTGAAAAATGAAACTGAAATGGCCAGTTTTTAAGATTGTGTTGCCTGTAAAACACACACACCCGCACATGCGCACACAGAGTAAATGATACAGGAAGAGTTAAGAAAGTCCATCTTGATCATATTTGGCCTTGCATTGCCTTGTTAATCTAAAAGGAAACAATACGCATGGAGCTAGGTAACCAAAGCAAGTTTGTGAAACTGTCAAGTGGTGATGGAGAATTGCTGTGGGGAGCCATAGAGCAAAGGGATGGGTACTTGAAACCCACCAGTTTGTAATGATATTTCTTAAAGGGCTGTACCTACAGGTAACATTAAATGTGAACTAGACACTTCAGAGTCATTAAAGGGTTTCTAACTTTATTAATGTAATGGTGATTTACCACAGGCTGCCTTTGTTCCTTATTACTGTGTAAAATATTTGATTATACTTTTATTAATTTTGTTTACCAGAAACAGTAACTTTATTTTTCTCTTTGTCCTGTATAATTGAGTAGAGATTGCATAGTCTTCAGTGATAATTAATATATGGTTGTTATGGACCAGGAAAAAGTGCCATAGAAGACCAATAACTGTTTTTAACCAAGGCTAATGATTAGCCTTTCATTGGAGCAATATTCAGTTATTGCAATTCATTCTTAAGTATATATCAGTTGATAGTTCTAAACTGGTATATTTTCTTTTTTCAACCCACCTGTAATAAAAATGTTTTTAATAAGGCTAGCAGAAACACCAGCCCACTTCAGTTTTTAGAGGGAAAAAAACGTTGGAACAGAAAGGAATTCCTTGTAGCTAGCTAAAATCAACAGGCAGTACTTTTTAAATACATAAACTCCAATATTATTGCACTTCTACAAAGATGTTATTGCTTATTGTACTGTGTATAGTTCTAATAATTTTAATTGAAACCCTTTAACAACTCTTTGTATATTTTAATTCTTTTTAGTTGATTTTCAGTAATATTTACATAGGAATTGATTTTTTGATATATTAGCAGAAATGTGCTGTATTTTGATACAATCCACTTATTTTCTGTGTGTTATTAATCTTAAAAGAATGAGAAACATGGCTAAATAATGGCAGGCTTCTGTGTTCCCTTTCTTCTAAAACCTTTTTTTAATTTTTTTATTGACAATGCAAAATATTCACATCACACCTTCATTGCTTTTAATTGTGTTATTATCGCACTCTGCCTTTTTAAAGGGAATACATACAAATAAGTCCTAAATTAACTTGACTTTACACACAAACTGTATCTTTTGGTAGGGAAAGGTCCAGAAAGCAGAACTGATTCTTTATTGATCTTGGACTTTGTGTACATTATACAGTACGTTTAAAAAGATCAATGAGGGGTTATGCTGTATTTTATTTTTGCTTTAATGTTAACAGAAGTTTCTGAATTATACTGTGTCAGTTAATTTTATGTATGTTCGTGTATGACAGAAAGTTTCTGTTATCAAAAAAAAACCAACAAAGTTTGGCTATGATACAAGTGTAGGACTTCAATATTTTAGCAAGAAGTTTAGTAATTCTTGTGGAATTACTTGGCCAAAGCCTGTCTTTTAAGTTAGCAAAGTAACTGTGAAATAAACTATTGATGGTGATAATTTAGCTCAGAAAAATTGGAGGTTGTTTTTTGGGGGAGAAGGGGGTATATGTCTTGCATTTTTGTGTTCCTTCCATTTCTATGTTTTAAGGGTAAATAAATATCATTCTAGAATTTTTTTTTGAGAAAGTAGTCTGTTTAACTAGCCCATCAAAATACTGGAGGAAAAGGACTGTATGAAAGCAATTTATTTTTTAATGGATCTCAAACTATACTTTTCAAACAAAAGAAAAATCTATCAGCAGCATAAGTTATTCAGCATGAACTTAATAAAATATACATCAACTCAGTGTTCTTTCTGATCATGACAGTTCTTTAAAGAATCAGTTCAACTGACATAATGAAATTATGAGATTTCCCGCATATTTATTATGTAAATATTTTTCTGACTTTTGGACTGGAGTTTAAAAATGTGTATATACTTGAAACATCCTATGAACACAAACATAGCAATAAGCAACACACTGCATCAAACTTTTATGATTAATTTGTTTTGGTTTAGAAATATTCCCTTGTCAACAGCTATGAAATGGTGTTTTTATTGATCAGCATTTATTCAACATTCCAAATTTTTGTATATAATTAGATTGTTTCTGAGATAACACATGGAGAATAGATAATAAACTAATGCTCTTTAAAGCTGTGAGTAATTGACTTATTTACTTTTTGGAAAATTCTCCAAAATATAATTTTTCCCTCTATGGATTTGAAACATTCAGAAGATGACATCAATCCTTCATCAAAATTTCATTAGTGCTTCAAGGGAACCCTGCATGAGTGCCCAGGGGTCTTCTCTAGTGAAGCTTGATGCAGGACCATAATTTGTAAGAATATTTACAGACCAGCACTTCATGGATATTTGTACAAAAAAAATAAAGTAAGTCTTTTGTGTGTTTTAACTTTGCTATAACTGTAGCAATATCTGACAGAATGGTAGAAGACATTTAGGACACGAGAAAAATTGGTCCAAATGGAAATCAGTGAGGAATCAAACATGAAATCTAAAAAAGACTGTTAAGCATAGTCTTGTTTCTACTTGGGTCTGTTTGTATAGCCAGCGTGCATCCAGGAATCTTAGAGGACCATGGATAAATAGTTGCATGGATAATAGCTTCTCAGAGCTAACATCTTTCACAACTACTGTAACCTCAGCATCCCATTAGGTAGGCAAGGTAAGGCAGTGGGGTTGAAGCAAGGCTACTTTGGGAAATGATCTGGTTTGAAAGGGGTGAAAATGATGAAGAACTGAGCTCACCGCTTGGAAGGGGAATCCAGGTTATCTGACTGATATTCTTGGGAGTTGTCTGGTAACAAAGTGTAAATAAGGTAGGAATGAAACTTCTTTTTCTCTCTTTTGCATGGACCTTGCACCTATCAAAATACCTTATTATTAGGGCTGTGTGAAATGGCTGTGTTTTGTTTCCATTTTGGATTCGGTCATTTCGGAAGGACTGATTCATTTTGGTGTTTTGGATCACTCTGCTGTTTCAATTTGACCGAATCTGTTTCGGAGTTTCAGCGCTGTTTCAGCACTGATTCAGAGATTCGGATCAGCCGGGCCAGAGACAGGCACAGCCAGGAGGCTGCAGGTTTTCCCACATCTCCTGTGGCTGTGCCTGCCTCTCCCCAGGCAGCAGGAGAAGCCCCCATGGCTCCCCTGCCTGGTTCCATCCCTTGCCTGGCCCCAGCCTCCCTGCACTTGGAGGGGAAAAGGAAAAAAAAAAAAGGCCTGCATACCAGCTGCAGCAGCTGGGATCAGGGCTCTGAGGGCTTGTGGCAAAGCCCACCTATGCAGTGGGGGGCAGCAGGGTGCAGCGCAAGGCACTGTGCGCTGTGTGGGACCTGGGGCCACTGGGGCTGAGTGGTGCCAAACTCCAGCTGACAGGTGGGGCCACCCCAGCTCCCAGACAGTGCATAGTGTCCTGCTGAGCCGTGCTACACCTGAGCTATGCGACAGATGCCACGTGGGTGCCAAGCGGTAGAGGGGCGATCCCCACTGCCCTGTGCTGTGCTGCATGGGCGGGGGGGGTTCTGCCACGAGCCCTCAGGGGCCCTGATTGTCACTGCTACAGCTGGTGAATGCGGGGCTTTTTTTCTTTTGTGCCGGGAGGCTGGGGCTGGGCAGGGCAGCTGTAGGCTGCTCCCGTGGCTCCTCCAGCTATGCCTGCCTCTGCCCTGGCAGGGGGAGCCACGGGAGAAGCGCCCACGGCTGCCCTGCTTGGCTCCATCCCTCGCCCGGCTCCAGTCTCCCAGAACTTTAAAAGGAGGGCTGTGGGGCTGTGCTGGACTCTTCCTCGGGGGGCACGGCCGCCGGATCTGCACGTGGAATGACAGCAGGCTGCTGGGGCCAGCACTGGGTTCTTTCTGGCGCTCGGCACAGGCTGTGCCAAGCAGACTTGGGTGCTGGCATGCCCCAGCCAGCAGCATGCTGTCATCCCACAGGCAGATCCAGGGGTCGGCACACCCTGGGAGGGCTGTGGGGCTGTGCCAGACTCCTCCCAGGGGGCACAGGCCCCCAGATCTGTACGTGGGATGACAGCAGGCTGCCGTCCCTCCTCCAGAGCACTGGGGTTGGAAGGGACCTCAGGGACAGATTGCAGACACTGGCCAGCTACAGATGTCAACATCAGAGCAGTCCTTCTCTTCCCCCCACCTTTCCCTCTCCCTCTTCTGAGTTTCTGTTTCCCTACAAGCCCATTTCTGAAACATTTCGTATGGTTTTGTTCATTTTGGAGATGTTTTGGAGCCTTCCATTTTGTTTTGTATTCAGTGTTTCGGTCACCGAAACACCTCCAAAATGAAATGGCTGCTGAAGTTTTGCACAGTCCTACTTGGTATTCATAATGGTAGACTTTTATTTAGCAATATATCAAAACTTATGTTTAGGTTCTGAATGCAGAAAATTATTCTGTTAATTCAAGATACTAATAATCACTGGGATTTTTGCCTAAAAGGAAGGCATACTTTCACATTCCCATTCCTCCAACCGAGTTCAAGATTCTTCATGTCCTAGTGAATATAAAATATTAGCAGTCTCTTGGTCTTTGCTGGTTATATAGAGATTATCCATGTACATATTCCTTTATACATCTGTATGTACCTGAACTTGCAAATTTTTTAACCAGCGGTGTCCATGCAGCATGTGTGTACCTGCTGCACCAACATAAAAGGTGTCATTTGCTTACTATGTTTAACTCTCTCTCAGCAACCTCTTGGCTTGGGTCAAATCACCTTGCTGTAATTGCCTGAACTGCTTCTACCTAATTTTACTAATTATTTAGATCAGTATAGTTGTTTTTGCATGATTGGCCTGTTGCCACCTGCCTTTTTTTTAAATCAACAAAAAAACCCAAACAACTATGTGCCCAGAATATCATCCTTGAGGTCACCTCAAGTCAAGCACTCCTCCTTTTATGCCCCCCTAACACAGCTAGTGATAGAGTATGTAAGCACCTCTGCTGCCTGGCTCTGGATACAGCCATGCAGCCCATCGTTCTGCTAGACCACACGCTGCAGCTCCCTGCTTAGCTCCTCCTGCCATGCACCCTCTACACCTGCCCACCTAGTACCCGCCTGCCACATAGACCCCTCCACTTGCAGGGTCCTACCGTACACGCTCCCACTCCAGGTTCTGTGGGCCTCCCCAGACCACACCACCGCCGGGGTGGAGGATGGGAAGCAGAAGCTGAAGGGAGGAAGGGGAATCTGGAAACTTGTCAGGCAGCGGGAGCCTGTAAGCTTTGTTTTAACCACTTGTGGGCAATAAATTGGACAGCCCTACCTTGAAGCATAAGCTGTGTTGTTTTTGTTGTGACTGCTGACAGATCCAAACTAACCCAAGAGATTTCAAAGCTTGATTACATCCTCTTTCAAAAAGTGTCTGACTGAACATAAAAGGCCCTGTATCACTATGAATCAGTGGGTCATCCTTAATTCCCCCTCCTCTTCAGGGGTTCCTTCTTGCCAAGATCCTTTTGCAACAAGAGGTTCTCTAGCTCCTTTCATTAGGGACAATAAAAGTCCTCCCCACCTGAATCAAGAAAGAAGGCCCTATCTACAGGGATTACCAATCAGCCCTAAAAAAAAAAAAGAAGAAGAAGAACGTTGCCATTCAGGAGACTCAACTAAAGTACAATTAAGTTGAAGTGTACTATGAAGATAATTGCTGTCAGAGCCATCTCCCTGGAATTGCAGACTGGTTTGCATCTCTACTTTCAGGACAACAACCTCTACATACCTATTCTATCTTCATACAGGAGGCACCTGAGGATTGTCAAAATCACCAATATAAGGTTTTACATTTTATCGTTCTGACTGTCCAAAGGGGTGTTCTCCAAGCTGCTTGCAGTATTGGTAGCAAACTTCAGGAGAAACAATAATTTCCTCGCTTGTGTAACGGGCTGGTGAAAAAAGTTCTCTCTGCCTGTTACTGAAGTCATTTGAGGCATACTCTCTGTTCTGAAAGTCAACATTCACGCTCTTCAGTTCTAAAACTAGGGTTTGCTGGGACAACCTTAGACCCAGCTGTGGCCTGCCTGCCTCAGGATCAGCTTCATAATGTGACAGTCCTGATCTTGGAACTAGACGCCCTTTCCCCATCACTCCGAGAACTCAGCCTGGGTTACATGGCCTTGTATGCTTACATGATGCTGCCTGTCAGACTACACTTTCCTTGCATGCAAAATTGGCTAAAATTTAGTGCATGTCAGGCACTAAATCCTTTAACCTGCACTTAAAATATTTTCCCTGGTAGTCCTATTGTTGCTGAACTATAGTGATAGACTGAAGTGGTAAGCACACGTGGATGGATGTCCAAGTGGTAACACCTGGATGGATGGCCATCAGGCAAAGGCCTCTAGTTCTAGAGGGCAACATGGATGGATATACATCAACCTACTGAAACTGAGGATAGTCCACAAAGCCTGGAAATCCTTTCTGCAGCACTTGAGGGTGATTTGGGTAGAACGTATGACAGGCAACACAATGTGTTACATCAACAACCAACATCTGCCTGCTCCCTTTTTCTGGAGGCTATCAAGCTTTGCAAATGGTGAATTGGGAACCAGATCTCTTTTTACCACAGTGCACTTGTACGTAGCCTTCGTTACAGCCTGGCCAATAGTTTTAAGCATGGGTAGAAAACTGATTTCATCCTTCAAAGCATTTTATTGAACTCTGAGGTTCTTCTAGAGTAGATCTATTCTTTCTATGACCCACACCAACAAGAAGTATCAAATCTCAGAGCTTTGGTCCCCTATTTGACTCCCTTCTGACTGCATGAACTGTTGAATGCTCCTCTTTTAATCCACTGAGAACTTGATTAATTGGAGTTCTTTATAAATTGAACAAAACTCAAGCAAACTCTTTGGATAGTCCCAACACATCAGGGGTAGTTCTGTTTTCTGGATTTCTCCTGTCCAACCAAGACAAACCCTGGCATTTTGCTGCCAGATCTGTTGCTCCAGAATTCAATTTTTAGGGAAGAATATGCTAACATCTGGTTAAATTAAGTACTGTATTTTAAATGGCGTATACACTAACATGCGTTAGTAAGAATTTTTTTACAAGGTAGTTGAAATTGTAATAGTTCAAAGAAGTCGGGAAAATTAGGTTTGTTATTACTGCAATTACATTCAGAAATGTTGAAAATATATCTTGTGTATTCTCATTCTAGTAGGAAGATTTTAAGGATACATTTACATTTTGTACTCTGGGCGCACAGATGAGAGTAATTGTACTGTTTCACTAAAGCACTGATGTGTAGCTATCACAGTGGAGATAATTTTAGGTAAATCCTTTTGCTAACGTAACAATGGAAGTCCTCTACCTTTTGAAAATGTACAACAATTTCATAGCTGAAGTGGCAATTCTCTCAAGTTTTAAATGTTACTTTTTTGCTATGCAGAAACTAATTTTCCATGTGTGCCAGAGTAATGACATATCAAGTTGATAAAGCATTATATTCCTACAGTCAGTTGTTTCTGAACAATCAACTGCAGAACTGACTAAAATTTAGCATGTTGAGCAAACAATCCTTTTAGCCACTTCTGGTTGGTATTTAGTATAGATTCTTAGTCACTTTTGACAAATAGATGACAAAACTGAAGTTCTTATTTTTTCAGGCTTGTGTATCTCTGATTATTCTCATGACTATGAAAATTAGTGGCAAAGGGAAAAAAACATGGCCAACAGCGCTAGTGAAGGAGCTGTTGTAAATGCAAACTCATAACAAACATCTAAAATGGTTTAACAGTATTTCATCTCTTCTGTTATAGATTGTCTTTTTTTGCTTATGAGATGAAATTGTCTCACCATACATGGTAATTACGCACAAATTTGTTGATTATTAAACAGTTATTTTTCTAAAATACAGAAGCATAAAATTTCAAAATAGACATTCATTCTGATATTTGGAAGACATTTTAAATTTCCAAAATGGTGGGTAAATATTTAATAGGTAACCAATTTACGAACATTTGGAGTCTTAAGAGCCACTAACCATTAATTTCGCCTGGGATGGGGGAAGGAACATATACAAAACAGTGACTTTGTATATGTCTAGTAGAAGGTAGGGCATCATGGTACCACCTTAGCATCTGACAAAGTAGACTTGCCTATGAAAGGTTATATCCCTCTGAACTAGTCTCTAAGGTGCCACCCTGCCCTACCTTCCACTTAAGTAGACTAACACAGCTAGCCAGCTGTGTTGATATATTTCTAAAATAATTACATCTTAAAGACTTATTTTTGCATTATTTCAGTTTATACTGAAGAATGAAGTATCTGCATATCCACTTATATATATTTTAGAGTTTTAGGGTGCTTGTAGACATGTAGGGATGTTGCTCCAATGCACTGTAATTACCGAGTGCCAGTGTAGACTCAATTAATTAATTATTTCAGTGTAGTCCAGCCACAGTAGTTGTGTTCTGATTTTCTGGCAGGGCTGGGTCTCTGTACAATAGATATACCTGGTTACTGGTTCTTATGCACCATTCCTGTGTTATGGGATCATACAGTCCAACAATATTTTCTATTTTTGAAAGATTAAAAAATGGAGGTGGTACTATACTATATGTCTGTATATTTTTATTTGGACAAGATGCTGTTTCATTAGTGTTTCAGCTTGGGAGCTTCGTTTTCTTTTTCTTCCCAAGATCCAAGGCAGTGAAGCTAAATTTCCCATGATGTACTGTATGGTCCCTTCTTGTTGAGCCAAGTGGTGTATGTTATCAGATGCAGTTTGGTTTAGAAGGGAATTGTAAGGAAAAGAAGGGGGAAAAGAAAAGTGGTGCTCTCTCCTCTGGAGCACTAAGTCAAGAAGAAAAGGTGAATGAGGCAGTCTATAAGGATACAAGAGTATCCAAAAATTATGAGATGGTCACAATGAGGAACTTTAAATCAATCAATATTTACTGGAAGGATAACACAGTGAAATATAAAATATCCAGTAAGTTTCATGCATAGAGGACAATGTTCGACTCCAGAAAGGTGAGGGTTTAATTGAGGGATCATTTATCTTAGATGTTGTTCTGACCAATAAGAAAGAACTAGTAGAGAATGTGAAGGTGATTTGGAACCGTGGAGGAAGCAGCCATGGTATGATAGAGTCCATCTTTCTAAGAATCGCATCTATTTCAACACAGTGCAAAAATAAGAAAAATGGCAGGTGAGTGATGCAGCCACAGAAAGAGCTTCTTAGATACCTCAAAATCAAAAGGAAAACTTACAGGCAATGGAAAGAAGGAAAGAACTTTTCAGTAAGGAAAATACCAAACAAACATGCAGGAGCAAAATCAGGAAATGAAGGGTAAAACACTGAGTTATATCGGGTAAAGGAAGTTGAAGACAACAATCCATTGGTCAGAGAAAGAAAGACCAAAATAGCCTTTGTGGTCAGGGTAAGCTATTAACAGAAGATGCAAATCAGGCAGAGCTGCTCTACAACTTCATCTTGGTGCTCAGAAAAAATGAGCAATCAGATGGTTAACAAAAATAATGGAGACAAAGACAGGAAAGAGCCAGGAGTCATGATAACGGAAGGGTGTATCAGAGAGCTTTTGATTAATCTGAATGAGGTACTTTGTACTGCTACAAATAAACATTTGTCCATATCCTGAATTGCAATTATCTGATGGCAAAATCTGTATGATGAAAGTACTTTGAGAGGCCCTACCATCATGCCAACATATTCAATATATGCTTCTAGTAGGATCCAATCCACAGAAGATTCTGCTGCTGTTGCATATACATAGCAGATATTTACATGGGAAATGTTTTTGCCAGCCAAGTTTCCCCAGTACAGGAGTGAAAAAAATGTTAGCAGCTGTCTAAGTGGTGGTGATTGCAAGTAAATGCCCAGGGAAAAAGAAAGTATTTGGTCATTAAAGTAGTGTCTTAACTGTTAACAGCTAGTTTCATTATTTGTTCTGTGCACCTCAAGGTCAGGAGCCACACTGGACTGGATAGTTTTTAAGGTGATCTTCATTCTGTTGAATTCACGTGCTGAAAACTTAGAAAACACCTTTGGTGATTTTGATTAATGGGACTCGGTGGTAACTTACGTTTGTCTTTTGATTATGGTTTGCGATTACTACATTATGACATTAATGGAGAGGCAGTAACATTTTACAAATGTAAACTCTGATAATGTGCTAAATAACTTTTCAGCCTTAACATGGAGGTTATTTTATTTGGTACCAACATAATGTTTGCTACTTTGGATGAATATGAACAAATATGAATAAAAATAGAATTGAAATGGTGGTTTTTGCTGAGAGCAGTGTAGAAGTTTTGGTTATGTTAAGTCACAGGTAGGCAACCCCTGGCACAGGTGTCAGAGAGTGGCACACAAAGGCATTTTGCTTGGTACATGCACCTCAGGGCAGACAGTGGGGAAGGAGCCTGGGCTGCCACAATGAAGATTGGGCCCTTTGTGGCTCCCCTGCCATCTGCCCCTGGCATGCCAGTGTATTACAAATTGAGGTTGCAGGTGGGTTTGGCACTCTGCCCAAAAACATTGCTGACCCCAGTGCTAAGTTACAGTTAAGCTAAGTCTCCAAAAAGGAGTATGGAAAGAACAGGCCTCAAGGCTGCTGAATGACCTGATAAGAAATGTAAAAAATAAAAAAACACTAAAAAGTAAAGAAGCATATTCAAAGCAGGGAGTAGCAAAAGCAGTAGCTGGATAATTTCAGAAGTAATGTAAAAGAAGACACTGAGGCAGAGATAAAAAGAACTGAAAATGCAGGGGTGTGAACTTGGCAAAAGAGACCATTACAAATGAACATCTTGATAGAAAGCTACATAAACATTGGCACAAGATTAGGGCATCCTGGGTATAAATAGAGGGGCTGTGAGACTTGCTTTTTCATAGCAATTTTGGGGAGAATAAGTGATGCACTGTATTGCTTACCTGCAGCAGCAAGATTCACTGTTGGATCCAGTGTGGCACTTCTGAAGAGGCTAGGAAAGTGCTGCTATTTTGGGATTTTTTCCTTCAAATTTAAGCCCTGGGAGCAGTCTTCACAGAAATTACAAATCTATCTACAAATAAAAATAGATGCTTGTTTGGACTGCAAATATCCCTGGGCTACTGCACTTGGATACAAGGCCTAACAGAGACACCGAAAGTATGATTCTTCAGTTTCAGTTGACATTGTAGTCATTCATCATCTAGCCACAATTTTGCTTTCATTCTATTATTCAATGTCTTGGTTTACACATTTGGAATATTCCATGCACTCGCACACAAAAACCAACCTAGTTACAGTGACAATCTGTGGTGGCAGCAATATAAATGCAAAACATGAAAAACTCCTGCCTGTGGGACAGTATAGACTAGGCTTCTGCTGTGGGATTAAGTTTGCATAGATTGTACTAGGAAATGCCACAACCTGCTCTTCCTTAGCTTCCCATGCAATGCATTATTTATACGAATTCAGTAATTTGGGTACAGAGAATGATTTCAGTGTCAATGGCCTAAATGCCATTAAAAAATGTTCCTTGAGCCAAAAGACTGTTCAAATTGTGGGGTGTAGAGAGGTGTCTTTTGGCACATCTCTACAGATTCTCAATAGAAAGCAAATTAACTGCCAGTGACAGCACCACTAGTTTATTAATACTATAGCATGAGATTAGCAAAGATCTAGATACTTTTTATAGCACTTCCATTACCAGCACACTTTCAGCCACCTATAATTAGGCAAAAAATCAGTTGTCTGTAAGCTGCTGAATCTTAGGCTGCTCCTTCTCCTTAGGGGAACGTTTTTTTCATACCAGGGATGTATCTTATTCACTCTTTTTCATTTAATTGCACTGATTTCAAACAATATTGTAACACTTTAAAAAAACAGACCACTGTAAAAATTACTGGCTTTTGTAATTCAAGGAGTTTCATTTAAAAAAATAAAAATGATTCCACATGTGATTGAAGCAGCAGTACATTATGGTTATGATGTGACTGGACTGGTAATTAGACCCAAATTGTTCCCCCAAATCTATCCCAGAGTGACTGTGTCTAGTTTTCTCCAGTTCATAAAATGGAGATAATGGCACTTATTATCTTTATAAAGGATCACCACCAATGCTCTTGTTTGTCAGATTAAACCCTATTTTGAGGGGGGAAAAGTATTACTCAATCTTTGAAAATCTGACCATCTTATAGGGGAAAAAGGGACCTTTCTTTTACAACATGTTTATAATAGCCTCTAACTGGGTTCTTACAGCCTATATTGCTGTGGCCAATCCTAATCCAAGAACAGCAATCCAAATCTTTTTTTTCTTCTGTCCAATTATTTGAAAACTAACAGTTGAGACAAAGTAAATAAAAGCCACGTGCCTAAATACTTTCTGCGCTGAAATGATGATGATACATTCTGATGAATGAATTAGTTACTGCCATCTAAGGACTGGATGTTTGACAGACTTAAACTATTAAAATTGACAGCAGATTCTTCATCAGTTCAGCACAAAGAACTCTTCTGGGACCTTTAGGTTTCTGATTCTTGTTCCAGCTGGAAGAAATAACTTAAGTAAAGAAATTTTCTACCAGAAAAATCCTTTGAAATGTTTACAGGTCGGCTATAAATTAGGGACTGTCACACTAGACAGTATGAGATTACAGTTTTAGTTGGTAAAGGTAACTACAAAGATATAATACACTTTTGTAACGTTCATCTCTGTACTGCACAATATATTCATTTAAAACACTTGGCATGATACACCAGCAATAAAGCATATGTTCCCTGTCTTAAGAACTGTGTAACAAGAGCCTAAATTGTCACTGGTGGGAGACAGGCTGTTTCTACTGCGATTCCACAGGTACTGGTTTCAGGCCTAATCCTATTTAACATTACTGCGAGTGACCTGCTGAGAAATGTGTGGGTGAGACATTGATGATGAAGTACTAAAAAAAAACAACTTGGAACAGGCAATCGGATAGACTGAACTAGATTGTGGGGTAAATTGGCCCATTCAAACAAAAAGTATTTTAACATAGCCAAATGCAAAGTTATATGTGTAGAAAGAAGTAGTGCAGGTAGGCCACACCTGTAGAGTTGAGGGAACTGTATCCTTGGTAGAAAAGGATTCAGGAAAGAGGTTGGTGGAATACTGTGGCAAGAACTAACGTTATCCTTGGATGTACAAGACGGGGTACTGAATACAGAAGTGACTTTACTAATGTTGCATATGGCACTTGTAAGAATGATCCTCCCATAATGCACAGGCTGCTTCTGATATTGAGAAAACGGAGAGCTGGAAAAAATGGCTAAAAGGAGGGGACTTGAGGAGTATAATTTGTCTCATTTTTCAAAATGGGGTTTAAGAGATGATTTGGTGAAAGGATGTTAAAATCTACAGCATTGTGAAGTGAGAAAGATAGTCCTACTTTTACATAGACACCTTTGGTTACCTTCTAGCACTGAGTACAATACCTTTATTATTAATTTTGGTTTTACTGTGCTTCTCTTATCTTCTGTATTGTACCAGAAACTAACTTACAAACTGGTGAAATAATTAAGGGGTACTGTTCTGTAGATGCAACAGCAGATATTGTGGAATACTTACATATAACTCCCTATCTTTACAATATAGTTTATAAAAAAACAAAACAAGTCCCCTCAGCATATAAAATACCTCATGCTATATTTAAATGTCACTTACTGCTTTTGTCCAAGTAGGACAAGTTTCCTTTATTTAATTAAGGGCCCATGTTCATGCATCTACTTGAATACTATGGCACTCAGTGGGGGTGTCTACACACAAAATTAATGCAACACAATAAACTCCAGTGCATATCACACTGGAGTGTATTGCTCCCAGGCGCTGTGTTTACATGTGTTCCTTGAACTGAAGTATTTTGAGCCAGGTCAGAGCAGCCCTGGCTGGCAGAGGACCCGAGGCACCAGGCTGCCAGCTCAGGGCTGCTCTAATCCAGCTCAGTGTGCTGCGGAGGAGCTTGCTGGGGCATGAGGGTACTCTAGGGTGGGGCTAGACAGCAGGCAGCCCCCACACTAAAGCACCCTTGTGCCCCAGCCTCCCCATCAGCATCTACACATGTTGCTGTATGCTAAAGAACACCACTGTAGGATAGTACGTGTGTTGACTTTATAGTGGAGTTAGTTTCCTGAAGCCTAATAGGGCTGCACATGTAGCAGCTGAGACTTTACTGTGGAGCTAATTAGGTAGTTGCACAGTACATGTCTCATATAGATGTGCCTAGTGTGTAAATACCAACTTCAGATGCTATCTCTTGAACAAGCTTACTCAGGTACCAAAAGCAGTCCAGCAATGAGAGCATGAAATTTGCCCAAATTTCAGGGTAAATTAGCTGGGCAGACTTTTTGACTGCAGTGAGATTGCTTCCAATATCTGAGTTACTTAATTTAGGGCCATTTCTGCCAGCATAAACATCACCTTAGGCAGGCATTACTGCATGAGTTTATACTTGGGCGGAAAAAAATCTGACAAATTATAAGAGACAAAAGAGGAAAAAATACAGTGATCTGGAGCATGTGGTAAAGCCAGCCTCCAACCCTTCCCTGATCAGTTTACTATGAGGGGAAGCAAAGGATTGTAAAATAAACCCTGTTCTTTCTTAATCCAAAATACAAGTGTTATCTTTGTTTTAAAAGTTGAGACATACTTTTTTCTATGTTTATTCAGGATGTTGGTGCATTTTTTTTTGTTTTACATTATAAAGTATATTTCATAAAGTTCTTTTGTAAGGACAAACAGTTTAGTAGCACAAGCTATCTAACAGTAACTACTGGCTGCTTGTAGACATTAAAATAACAACAAACAAACCGTGTTTTACTGGAAAAAGCAGCACGTTACTTCGACTCGGCTCTGCAGTGTCTACACAGATTAGGCACGTCAGCGGCGTGCTTTGGCACTTGTATCTAATAGCCGATTCAATCAGCTATTACATAAAAGTGTCAAAAAAGCCCCACTAAAGTACCAGATCTATACAGATGTTGGGCAAGCCGGGTTCAAGTAACACACTGCCTCTTCTGGGCATGTATTGGGCTTGGAGTGGAAGCGTGTGACGTTTAAAGTAAAGCACTGTTTTTGTTTTTAAATGTCTTCAAGCAGCCTGTTGTTCTGTTACATTCAAAAAAAAATTCTGAGTAAAAGGTTTCTTCTTTGAATAACTCTGTACAAGACTGGAAATGTATCATTTTGTGGCTTTCATATGCTGGGAAGATAGAACTGTATAGGCAGTACAAATTAACTATATTTAAAAAACTGATGTACTTTTATTAGAACTCCTAGCTTAAATGTTTTTATGAAGTAGAATAAGCTTTTGAGTAAAAGCTCTGTAATTAAATTTTGGCAAGACTTTATAGATCAGCACCATTCAACTTCATTTGAACCTTTTTAATTTCATTTAATACATCAAGTGAGAGTTTCCTTAAACCCAAAACTGTTTGTGTAATTGTGATTTTAATATTGGGCCTTTCTCCCCCAAAGTAGTAGAGCTTCTTTTTAAAATTTAACATATAATTTTAGATCCCACTGAAGCCTAACTAAAACACAGAACAAGAGGCCCGAACCATTTGCTGGTAGCTTGTGTTTGACTGCTGACCAGTCATTTGACAACAGTAGCAAGCTGAGAAGTGTTCATCAAATGGACTGCCAAAGAAAGCTTAATACTGTAGCAAAGCCAAATATCCGTCTCAATGCAGTTCCTTGTCATCTTCATTGAGCCAATTGATACCAATTGTCTTCTCTTCTCTTTGTTAAATAAAGTGGAACAGCAGCTATTATAGCAACACACAAAGAGCAACCACTAGTTGGGAAATAATAAAGTAATGGAAAATTAGTAGAGGTGCACCAATACATTGGTCTGATATTGGATAGGCACAGATATAAAGAAAATTTACTGTATTGGAAATTGGCCTGATGTGGCTGATAATTTGGCTGATAAATGCTCATTTGTGTACTCAGCCGCAGTGCAGCATGTGGGCAGTGAGGAGCACAGCTCTGCAGTGCAGAGAGCTGAATCCAGTTGATAAGTCTGTTGTGGTGAAAGTGGAGGGGGCACAGATCAATGCCCCCTGTGGTGAGGGAGGGAGTGGGGCTGGGGCTGGGGCAGATGCTGCCTAGCTTGGACTGGGCAGGGCAGGGCACAGGATGGAGCTGCAGCTCATCTGGGGTCATGGGGGAAGGGGAAGGCAGCTCCTGCCACTGCATGTGGCTCATCCAGTGGCTTCTCCGGTGGCTCCCACTGCTTGTCTGAGAGGGAATGGTGAGGGGGGGGCATGTGCCCCCGGATCTGCGCAGGGCGGGCCGGGCAGGCTGCAGCTGTGGCATGGACAACTGATGTCTCCTGAGTTGGGGGGCACTTGCCCCCCCAGCGACCAGTCAGCAACTGGGGGGGCTCTGAGAGGGAACGCTGCTCAGAAGTGCCAGCAGCGTGCCTAGGAGGGCCAGAGATGCATCTGAAAGTGCCAGTGGCACTTTTCTTGGCACCCCCACTCTCTGGCCAGCGGTCTCAGGGGGGACACCAGCCCTCCTGCTTGCCCCCCCTGCCTGCTGCCTAAGCAGGGGATGCTGCCTGTGAGGGGGTGCACCAGTGCTCTCAGGGGGTGCACCCCCTGTGTGTCACCACTGCATGCTGCGGTCCCACTGTGTTGTGAATGGGGCAGGTGGTGGCAGCACTGGGAGAGGCCTGTGGTGGGGGGGCTACAGGCCACCACCCATAACCCTCCTCCTAGCACTGCTGCTGCCTGCCCCAAGCGCAGCGCTGAAGCCTGCCTGGCCCACCCAGCACAGATTTGGGGGCATATGCCCCTCCCTGTGCCCTCCTGGATGAGTAGTGGGAGCAGCAGCAGGAGCCACCCCCCTGTCCCCGTGCCACCCAGATGAGCTCTGTTCCACGCCCGCTCCACCCCAGCTGGGCAGCATCTACCCCAGCTCCACTTCCTCCCTCACTGCAGGGGGTGTTGATCTTCCACCCATGCCCCTTTCCTCCCCTCTCCCCTTTCACCACAACAGATTTACCAGCTGGATGCGGCTGTATCGGGAAGTGGATTGGTATTATCCAATATGCCTCCTTAAAAATTGGCGATTGGTATCAACCCCCAAAATCTCTAATGGTGCACTGCTAGAAATTAGTTTGGCCTATGAGAAGCAACCTTTTAGATTAGCAACACTGGTTGACAAAGATGTTAAATTCACTGACATTTTCAGGTACCTGCATAAAATGACACTCCTCTGACAGCTTATTACAGATAATTTTGTAGGTGTACTTGGTCTGAAGCAAACACACTTAACACATCTTCTGAATGGCATACAAAGAATGGTACTTTCTATGAGTACTGAAGCATTAACAATATTGTATGCTATAGGATTAGCCAAGTAACTGACAGCCACACTTCCTCACATGTTGCCAGAAATTTTCTCTCCTAAATAAAATCTTGATGAAAGTCAGTCCTTTCTTTGTTTTAGGACAGCAGAAAAGCAAAGCAATCAGAATGTTCATTCTGGCTTTCCTGTTTGAGGTGTTAACAGTAACAGGAGTTTTACATGCAAATCACATTCTTTCAAACACTGTTTCCAGAGTTCAATCAGACAGAAAGTGTAACTTGTTTTCCGGGCAATTTTGTCAATCATAGTCAGAAATGTCTGAAAGAATCTTTTTCTTGTTGAGAGAGAAAGAGAAAGAGAGAGATGGTGCAAGATCTCAGTGCCTGGTCTAAATAAACATGTTATAAAGATTTGTAAGTTGACCAAAGAATATATACAGAAGTATTAAAAAGGAAGAAAACCTCAATGTCCTACAATGTGAAAAAATTAGATGTAATTTTAACTATAAGTTCTGAGCAAGGTAACATCATACAAACTTTAACGGATGTCCACAAACTTCCTTAGGCTACTGGAAACTGTCTCTATTATGAAAGAAACTGTAAGTTTATAGCACAGTTTTATATAATAAAGAATCTATAAGCTTTTTCTTTCCTGAAACTCCTATCAACCAGAAATGTGTTGAGGGACTTAATCAAGAGAAGAACCTCTCTTTCTTTTTGACACTAGGATTGGAACTTATATTTGTTTTTAAAGTAAGTTTTCCATTTTGAAATTGAAGTGAGAAACACAAATGGCAGAAAGGCATCATCTGGAAAGAAGAATGATGAAAGACATATTGGAAAGAGGAATGAAGCCCAAAGCTGACACCATACAGACACACTAGGTGTGTCTACATGAGATGCTACTGTGATGGCCAGAACCAAAAAAATTAGTAAGGAATAAATATGTGCTTCTTGGAGGCATTTGTAACTTTTATCTAATATGAAGCTTGTATTTTTGTAACCCGCAAATGTAACTTGTAACTATTTGTGGAACTGACTAGGCCTCAAAGACAAAGCTATAGCTGTGAAATTAGCTGAACTAATAGTTCTTTCTTGCTCAGAATTTAGCCTTCATGATGATAAAAACTGGATTCAACTGCCCAGCTTATCCAGCACATTTCAAGAAAAGACATCTCAAAAAAGCATAGTCAGAGAGTTCTGAAGGGGCTGGATTTAGGCAGGGTAATGTTAATTTGAAACCTGAAGATAATGTGTTGCAATTTGCTTATTGGATAAACCAAGCTTGGGTAGTAACTTATTATAATGATTTCTAACACCTTTTAACCCCATAGGATAACAGCTATAAAGTAATATTATGAATGGCTATATAACTACAAAATTAGCATAAATAGGATATAAAAGAACACGCACGTCAAAGTAACAGAAAGGTCATTGCTGTCCCATACCCCCACAGATCTCTCTCACTCTCTGTGAGACCGAGGACCAGCTCCTGACTGAGGGGCTTTCACGGGTTCTCCTTTGAGCAGCCCAGTTCAGAGACGTCTGACTTCGCTGATTCAACTTGACGTGCATCTTCTAACCGAGGGACTATCGATAAGTTACTAACCAAGTGGGAACTCTTGGTTAATTTCTTTATCTGATTTATTATCACTGTCAATTTTAATCTGTATTGTTATGTTGTCTGTTTATTAGCTTAACCTTTTTATTAACTATTATATATGCAAACTATATCTTTTGCTCTCACAAGTAAAATTCATTCTTTTTTGTAAGTAAAACTTGTCATTGCTTTCCTTTCCAACATCGCCTCCTTGATCCCGAACCAAAAAGCCCAGTGGCCAATAAAGTTGCAGTGCTCTGTCAGTCTGCAACTAAACTGATATACTCACAGTGCCCAGCTGGCCTGTGACATGCTATGCAGTACTGCCAACCCTATCATGCCAAAATCATGAGACGAACTCTTAAAAAATCAAAATATCAGCATGTAAATCATGAGATGCTATTTTTGTAGTTTGTGTGTATGGGGCTGGTAGGAGGGTTATTTCTGAGGGTGTGGAAGGCTGTGGGGGGTTGGAGACTGGGGAGTAAGGGTCCCCACACACCCTGGCAGGACGCAGGGTACTGTGGACAGGAGTGAGGGGCAGCAACAGGGCTGGGCAGGCTGTGACTTGGGAGAAGAAAACAGACAGACACACAGACAGCACCCAGCTGGTTAGTGGAGGGAAAGGGGTGGGGTGGACAGGGAAGGGGCAGGGGGCAGATCAAGGCCCCTGGGTAAAGGAGGGACTGGGGCAGAAGCAGGGGCAGGGGTGAATGGGACTTGGGGCTGGGGCAGGTTGTCCAGAGGTGCCAGGGGAGCGGGGGCAGCTCCTCACAGCAGCATACAGCCCTGGGGAAGGCATGGGGGCACATGCCCCCTGCAGGGCAGAGGTGAGCTGGGGCTCTGCCCCTGCTGCCTTTGGCCCAGGAGCTTGGCTGCAGGACCCCAGTATGCCTCCTGCTGCTGAGCAGGCAGGGGACATGCTGTGAGGCCAATGGGTCCCATGTCCCCTGCCTGCTCAGTGGGTGGCAATGGCATTGCACAACTGAGCTCCCGGAGCAAGGAGAGAAATGGACAGTTCCTCAGATTTTGAAGACCAAGACATTGCCACGAGTGTGTTATAAAACCCCAAATGCTTCCTTTTCCAAAGCATGTCTAGGAATTTCCTTTCCCTTTTTGCAGAAGAGAAATGGTTGAAGGGCTAAATTCACAACAAATTTAGGCCCTTCAGTTCAGCATAATTTCTACCAGAGGTCCAAACCGAGGAGTCTCAAAACCTTACCTCACCTACAACCTAGCCTTGGGGGCACATAAAGTCTGCAGGTGTCCCAGTCGCTCAGACTTCTAAAGGTCTGCTGCTGGGCCTGGCCAGAGCTGCCTCCTGACAGAGCTGAGCAGCTCATTTTCAAACTTATGTCTAACCCCTGCTGGGAATCACGAGCTAGGCATTCCTCCATCTATTTTGTCTGCAAGGTGCCACTAGGTAAGACTCTTCAGAGCACTTCCCTTGATCAGGGACTGCACAAAGCATGGGGTGGGGCTTTTCCTTTATTACACAGTGCTTCCCTAGACTCAGTTTGCCTGCAGGGAGTAGAACCTGTCCTATTGAAGCTGTTTACGTGAAATGCTTAAATATATATGCAAAGAGAGAATGTAGCATGACTCTAAGCTGGTGGTTCTCAAATTTTTTAGACTTAACGCACTCCTTGGAAAATGCCAGGTCTTAGTTTTTACTTGTTTCATGACTACAGACAAGTAATAGAGTAGTTTTTCTGTTACAAAGAACTCAGCAGGATCACAATAAATCACAATGTTTTTAGTACTATGGATTTCTATTTGAAATTTCAGGGTTTAGCTTGCAAATCCTGTTTTCACATCTAACATGGCTAACACTGTATGGCTCCCTGTGGTACTCTTGAAGGGATCTCAAGGTACCCTAGGGTGCTGTGGCACCATGGTTGAAAATCACTAATCTAAGCTCAGGAGAAACATGTGTTCTTCTTAATAGAAAATACTTAAACATCAGCAGTTTTTCTCAACTTCCTCTTTATTAAACTCTAGCTCAGTTAACATTTTTTCTTTTGACAATGTCAGTTTATTTTATAATGGAGGTTACTTTTTTAAATAATTTTTTTACTTTGAAGAGTTTGGCCAGTGTAGCCTTTTTGCTTGTTTCTTCCTCTTAGAGTGACTAAGTGAGTCTTTACTTACTTGTGTCCACAGTGGCTGTCATTCTTTTTTGCTTTTATTGTTTTCACAACTCTTTTGAAGTCATATTTAAGTTTTAAAATTTTGAATCGGATAACATTGTGTTTTGTTGTTTGAGCACCTGAATGCACAAATTTTGCTGGGGGTCTGGTTGATTTGTTTGGTGGCTGAGAGATACTGGTAGTGTCTGAGGGACAAAAGCTTTTATTTATTTATTATTATTATTAGCAGTGGCATGATGCTAGGGAAGGATCCTCTGAGTTTTATCATGAGCATTACTATTTTGATGTGCTAAGTTCCCACCTTGTGATTAGAGCCTAGGCAAGGAACAAAATCACATGGAGGAGGGACAAATATATTCTAAGTGGCAGTGGTGACTGTAGCTCATAGATTGGATACTGGTCACAGTATAGGGACATTTCATGTGATGCTTCTGTGCTTAGTGAAATTATACCAGGGGTTAATTTTAGCTAATGTTTTAAAAAATACCTTGAGTATTCCAACTAAGTATTTCTAAATGTGCTTGGGCTAAACAAGCTGGTTGGTCATGCCACTCTGAGGCTTCTGAATAGGGTGAAATAGACTGGTAAATCTAAAATACTTTCTATATAAATTCTAGTCTAATATTATAAAAGCCTAAGTCTGTCTGTCTGTCCATAACACTTTGTTTGTGCTCTGACTGGCTGACAGAAACGGCCAATCAGAGTGCTCCAAGCGTGGGGGAGTGCAGCCATGATTCCGAAGCCGTGATGAGGACTGGACAGAGGGTGGGGGAGCTGAGGCGGGCAGCGCTGGCCTTGGCTCCCTTACCCTGCTCCCTCCAAGAGGCAGAACAGCAGCAGCATGGGGTGTTAGGTGTGGCACTCCATCCCAGACCCCTCCCCCCACCTTCATTCTTGTCAGGCAATTGGCTAGTATATATATAAAGGGCTTAGTCTGTCTGTCTCTTGGAGCATTCTAATTGGTTGTCTTGGCATGGCAGCCAATCACGATGCTTACTGAAACAACCAATTGGAGTGCTCCACTAGGAACAAACAGTGGACCACCACCACAATGGTGGGTATGAAGGGGACAGAGAGGGGGGTGAGGCCAGTGCCACTGGCCTCACTGCACACCCCCAACCCTGCTCCTTGGAGGTGACAGTGGCATGGGGTGCTGGTGGAGACGGACAGGGGATGCTGGGGCAAGCTTCCCCTCATCCCCCAGCTCCTGGGAGGTGACAGCGTGGGGTGGTGGGTAGCTTCCCCCACTGCGTCCACAGAAGCTTGTACATGGTGGCCGCCGCCACCACCCACTGCCCTGTACTGCCGCCACTCTGGGGATGAAGCAGGGCCAGACATGGAGTGGCAGCAGTGCAGGGTGGTGTTTGGCAGTGGCCACCACCATGTGGAAACTTCCTCCTCCCCACATCCAGCCCCACTTCATCCCCAGACCAGCAGCAGCACGGGGCGATGGGTAGCGTTGGCCGCCACATGCAAGGTTCCCCCAAGCCCCCATCTCCGTGGAAGCTTGGACATGGAGGCTGCTGCTGACACCCACCGCCCTGCACTGCTGCTGCTCTGGGGACGAAGTGGGGATGAATACGGAACGGCAGCAACACGGGGCAGTAAGTGGCGGCTGCCGCTGCATGCAAGATCCCCCCTTCCCCTGCATCCCCCCCGCTCCTGGGAGGTGCATGGCTGGATGTGGAGTGTGGGGGGGGGCATGTGGCTGGAGGCGGGGTGGAGGGGTGCCATGGGGCTGGATATGGAGTGTGGGGGAAGCGTGGTGCATGGCCAGACCTGGAGCAGTGGCAACGGCAGCCACTGCATGCAAACTTCTCCACCATCCTGCTCCTGGGAGGTGGAGGCAGTGTGGGGTGATGGATGGTGGCACTTGGACCCACCCTCTCCATTATTCTTGACCGGCAATGCTCTAGTAAATAAATAAATGTATACCACCATACACTTGCATACAATTTGCGGCCAGTGCTGACTCAAACACACCAGGAGGCAATGTTTTAGATTACTGATACTTTAATTTAAAACTCTGCAGTATATCCTCACTGACCCTACAGCCTACTCTCACTTTAATTCTCACAGGATGGATAAATTACACATCACTTACAATTGTCTTGGACACTCTCCACACTCCACAGCACATGACCTATTTGCTTTGCCAGACAAACCTCACAGCTTTGCAACTTTTTCTCACCCACATCACTTCCAGTCTAGCTCTCCCTGCTTGCTAAACCTTGCTTTGATATTCATTCCCCAGTTCACCTCCCTTAAAGCTATCCACACTCAAAAAACAAACATTCCACACCTTTGCTTAGCTCTGAGGTCTTTTAGCACCAAATGTACGGTCCTCTACCACTTAGCTAATTGTTATCTGCCTTTTGCTTGTCATTTACAGAAATACTTGTTGTTTCTAAGCTGGAATCAGCTTTTACAAGGCTAAATACTCATAGGGACAGGGCTTCATCATATTTCTGTCAGTTAACAGCACATTTTTAACAAAATGTCATCCATAATAACCATTCTAATCTATGGGAGCAGGATAGTCTCCAAATAACACATGATGTATAACAGTTTTGTCTCACTGGAATCTTTCTTTGTTTAAATGCACTTTGGATGTTAGCTTTCAGTGAGACACAGCACTATGGAACATTCCCAGTAGTGTTATTTAGCACCCAGCTCCTAAGCCACCATAAACTTTTTTGACTGCAGGCATCAAGTATGTCTTTTCTGCAATCAGTAAAGTCTAAAGCAGCTTTCCATTTTTAAAGGATTGGTCCCTGTTGGGCTAGGCTAATGTTAACTAACAAATGGGACTGTGTTTTCCACAATTCCTGAGGCCGGGGGGTGGGGAAAGTATGTATCAGTGGTTCTTGACCTTTTTAGACTCAAAGCACCCCTCAGAAAACGCCTTCCTTGTCACTTGTTTTTTGACAAAAAACAATAGAGTAATTCTTCTGTTGCAAAGGACTCAGACCATAAGTTAGAGTAGTTTTTATATCCTGGATTCCTATTTGAAATCTCTAGTTTAACTTATAAATCATACGCACATCTGACAGGGCTACTACTGTATGGTGTCCCACAGCCTCCCCCCCCACCCCGGGGTGTGGTTGGTTGCATGGGGTTGAGAATTGCTGGGTTATGTTGTGGCAGCTCTTTGGTTAGTTGCCTGGGCCAGCGTAGATCGAGTATTACTGCTTTACAGGGTAATTCCCCAACTTCGGCTGTACACACCATACGTTCAAATGATTTGGGAGAATTTCCTGGGCTTGTTCTCCTGGTAGAAAAACTTATCTGGGGAGGCTGAGAGAAACATCCGCATGCTGAGCTCCTGCAGAGCAGAGAGCTTGCAGTGTCAGAGCTGTGCAGCCAGAGGGCCTCTCTGCAGGCATCTCAGCCTGCTCTGAAGGCTCCCTTAGTCCTCCTGGAGACAGGCAGCAGGTGCACAGTGGGGCAGCCTTGATTGGCTGACTGAGACTACAGCACAAGGTGGGACTGTGAATGGGGGGTGTCCTGTTCCTCTTTGGCTGTAGGAGTCAGTGTTGCCAGGTGTATGATGATTACTGTATTTGTATGATAATTTCAACCATTGTATGATGTACAATCAGCAGGATCTGGGTTTTCTGTTTCTCACAGAAAAATGCAGATTTCCCCCTTTACCCAAGAAAAATATAGATTTCTCATTTTCACAGCAAAACACACAGGTTTTGCACTTTTTCAGAGCTCTCTGCAGGCTGGCAGGGTTCCAGTCTGCAAGGGGCTGGGAGGAAGCGGGAGGAGGGTGGTTAGGTAGGGGGCACCATATTCATGTATATACACATGGCCACCAAACAGCCTAGAGAGCAGCTCCTACAGATAAGTCCGGTGGGGGGAAGGGGAAGTTGAGGCCCCCAAAGGGAGGGGGTTGGGCAGGGCTGGGGCTGCCCAGCCAAGCAGTGTGTGGGGCTTGCAGGGTCCCAGTGGGGAGTGGGATGGGACCGCAGGGAGTTTGGCTGGGAGATGGGGGTTAGGGCTGGCTTCCTGCCACTGCCCACATACCAGTAGGGCTGGGGGTTGCGGGGGCCAGAGGGAGTGAGGGGCACTAGCAGGGCTGTGAGGCTGTGGCTTGGGAGGGGCCTGGACCTGCGTTCTGTGAGGGAGGGGGAGCAGGTATTTAGAACGTATTTTATAATAGTGATAGAGGCACTGGTAGGCTGGTTTCCAAATTGGTTTAAAATTGTAAACGTATCAATAAAACATCGTGTTCAATCGATACACACAGGGTAGCATTCCATTTTAATCTTGGATTTGGGGTTTGTCAGAGAATCTGCCATTTTTTCAGAGAAAACCAGGATCCCTGGTGATCAGTAAAAATGTGCAAAATGTATCATAATTTTTGAGGCAGTTAACCGATGTAGCACATGCAAAAACCCAAGTCACACTCAGGAAGTCTTAAATGACTTCTGCGTTTGCTGCCAGGACTTTTTTTTTTATGATGACTTGCCTGGAAATCAAGAAATGCTTCAACTTTGACCCAGTTCTCACTTGTTCACTGGTGACTTAAGTAAGCACGAGAAAATAACACGACTTATTTGCATATTTGTTCAGAGTAGGGTCATTTTTCCGCAAATATACTTTTGAGCATGAATGATGCGTGCCCCTGGAAGCCAGGGGCACGGCAACCACCCACAGGCGGCTGCGGCCACATTGGTGGAGAGGGCGGGTTGAGCGGCATTGGTGTTGGTGGGGTGGGGGTGGCAAGAAGCAGGCAGCGAGCGGGGACCGCCTGCAGCCGCTGTCGGTGCTGTTGGTGGTGACTGCGTCTGCAGTGGGGGGAGTAGCAACCACCTGCAGAAGCCGGTGGGGGCCAAACTCAGGGGCGGCATGTGCCGCCCCTACATGTCACCTATGCTTGTGAGCTTCCAACATAAGGTAATGCAGGAGGCAGGACAGTCCCACCCCACCAGCAAATGTGGGGAGAGCAGAGCAAAGCACCCTGGGATGCTGGAGGACCAAGCCCCACTTCTTTCTAGGGGGAACACGTCGGGGCCGCTCCGCCAGCGACCTGCAGGCGCCTCAGCCCGCCGGGCGGCGCTGCCTCGCCCAGGCCGCGGCCCGTGGGCGCTGCTCCAGCCTGCCCCGCGGAGGCACCGGTTGGCGGGCACCGGTTGGCGGGCGCCGCGCGGACGTGCTGACGTCGCCGGGGCAGGGGGTGGGGCCAGTGGCGCACGCGGCGGCGGCGGCCCCACGGTGCAGCCGGACTGAGAGCTCGAGAAGCGGCTCGCGGAGCAGTGGAGATCGAGGCCAGAGCGTCCCCGAGCCGAGACTCTCTAGCCAGGCCCTGTCTGTGGTGAACCCGCCCCTGGGCTGCGCGGGGCAGAGCGGGAGCGGAGCGGTCGTGCAAGCGCCGCCATGATGAACAGCGGCGGGATCGGGGTGCCGCTCGGCTTCCCCTTGGGCCCCACCTCCGTCATCCAGGTTACCAACTTGTCCTCGGCGGTCACCAGCGAGCAGATGAGGACGCTCTTCGGCTTCCTGGGAGAGATCGAGGAGCTGCGCCTCTACCCCCCGGAGTGAGTGCGGCCTCCGAGCCATAGAGGCGAGAGGGGCGGGGCTGGAGGGAGAGGCCAAAGGGGCCGGCAGGAGACGCCGCGCCCGCCATCTTGGATCCGGGCGCTCCGCGGCGGGTCACGTGGCAGCCTCCCGCTCGGGCCGCGGAGCTTTGCCCGGCGCTAAGATGGCGGCTTACAGTCGGCTCCTCCCCCAGCCGCAGAGACGCGGCAGGCGGCTCGTGGTGGGGAGTTCAAGAAAACAGATCTTCCCTTGAGACCGCTGAGGCCCCTGCCACGCGTCACACCAGGGATCAGCAACCCTCCCCCCCCGTGTACGTATCACGCGAGGCCATTTTGCTCATCAAGCCACAACCCGCAGGGCTCTGGGCAGCGGGTGCCAGCCATGGAGCCTGGTCTGCTTACAGTAGGGGCTAGGAGGCTGCAGGTCCCGGTGCAAGCAGCCCAGGCTCTGTAGCAGGCAGCTGCTTGAGGCAGAGGGTGGAGAAGGGGCCAGGGTCCCCTCCCAGCCATGCATCCTGAGGTGCGCATGCAGCCATGGGGCCCAGCCAGGGCTCTGGTGACCAGTGCAGCTTTTTGTAGCCTCCCAGCTACCTGCCACAGCGGCTCCCCAGGCTCTGAGCAGCTGCAGCACGTGGCGGGCAGGCTGCAGACAGCTATATTGAGGTGCAGAGCAGCCAGCCTACTCGGTGGTGGCAGCAGGTGCACATTTGACTTGGGGTGCATGGCAGGGAAGGGGCTGGGGCAGTGCAGCCCTGGCCTCTCCCTTATCATCTGCCCAGAGGTGCGTGTGCACCCCTGCCAGCAATGAGGATTGGGCTCCTGGTAGCCCTGTCATCTGCTCCTGGCGTGCCAAGTTGAGGTGGGTGTTTTTAGCGCTCTAGCCAAAAACATTGCTGACCCCTGCCTTACACATATTGCACGGTTCATTGGTTAGTTATGGACTACATTTAGGCTGGCCACATTTGCAAAGTAATTATCACACCATAAAAATGGCTTTCCAGTTATAACAAGAGCCAAACAGCTATAAAGTTAGGGCTTGAAAATGTGTAACAATATGGCTGTTTCTCTCCAGCTTTAATAGGAACATGTGGCAGAACCTGGGAGATCAGTGTTTTGTGGCATTATTACAATGAAATCCAGTACCACACCAAAGAGTCGTTTGTTTTATTTTAAGTCCTTAACTATTAGCTCTGAAGGATCCATTTAATAGAAGAGTTGTAAGATAGGTGTTACGTTTTTATATTATCGTAACTTTGTTTTAAACATTATTTTGTTGGAGCCTTATAAAAATAATTCAGTGCCAAATGGTATTGAAGCTGTGGCAATTGGGATAGATTTTAATGGATGTCATATAACAAGCTGAAAGTCTTGTCTGATTTCGCTCTTGGTTATTCTGTTGTGACACAGCAAGTGCATCCTTGTTATTGACGACTAAATATTTCAATATGATTCTGTTTAAACATATCAGTCATTTGAAAAGTGTCTTGGAATAACCACCAAGAATAAAATAGCATTTTACCGTACTATATGTTTTTTTAAGGGAAATTGCATTTGTTTATGTATATTTCTGTCAGCTGGGAATTTGGTCCAGGGTGCTGAAATTACTTTTCTGCTTTTGGTTGCATATTTAATGGATTAGCATTCTAAAATGCTGGATATTAATGTACAAATGAGGCATTTTATTAGTATTTAAGAGTCACATTAGGCACTCTAATTTGAAGCGATGCCTATTTTATCTGGTTTTAAAAAGTTTGCTGTAACATTTCAGCTCAAAGCAAATTGTGCTAAGCCTTGAGAAATAGCAAGCAAAACTGTTTTAAGATGAAGATAACCAGGCTGTTTTCAGTTTCCAGGTAACACCTGAAAATAAACAACAGAATTTTTTTAGACTTTTTTTTTTTTTTTTGGTGGGGAGGGGGTCCAATTCCAGTTATGTCAGGAGTATTTTAAGTGCTTTCAGTTAAGGAGTCACTTTTAGAAGAAGCTCTCTCTGACTTAAGCCAAAGCTCAGATTTGGTGATCTCAAGGAAACCGTGCAAAACTGTTCTTTTTGCATCCGGCCTCCAACTAGATAGCATTCATAAATACATGAAATTCTAGGGTCTGTTGTGAATAATGACTTACATTATGAGTATTTTACTCAGTTGTTTTGGTTTTTTTAGCGTGTTTCATTCTGAAAAGTGATCGTGTGAAGTGGCACCAGAGTTTTCCATTTGTAGCAAGTATTTATATTTAGGAGTGTGGAAGTGATGGCTCCACTGTGGTAGACATAATACATAATGTAACATATTCCAAAAAGCTGATGTTTTCTAAGATGATGGTACAAGTAAGGGCTTAGAATAGAAGTGTGGAGGCAAAAAAAGAACTGGTAGATCCACAAACTGACTTAGGTGTAGTGATATTGAGCGTCACCACACCTAATTTACAGTGCTCAGTTCTGGAAGTGTAATTTGGATAGAAAACTGAGTTGGATGGCTAAATTACCTACATAGTGAGTGGGAAAGAATGGCTTAAAATGGGAATTACAATGGTCAACATGTTGAGAAAAGGTTGGGGTGCAGCTAAGGCAGTCTATTTGAAATGCTGATAAGAAAGGTGTGTCTAAATTTACACCTCTCTCCTGGATTAGGTCTCTACCTTTTAGCACTTATGCATTTACATGAGACTGAGATGTGCACCCAACTCCACTGTTAGCTCCTTGAGGTTTTCATTTGGGTGCAGGTGAGTAACTTACCATATTCTTTTAGAATATGGCAAGCAATAATTATGATGCTCCTGTCTAACTGCATTTCATATAACTTCCCCTCTGTCAGGTTCTGGGTTCAGTAGAGTCCCAGATTCTGTGAGGGAGTTCAAATGCTGCCTTTCAGGACTCACAGAGTTGAGGCAGGTTGCTACATTCCTGTTGAAATGGTCACATGGGGCTAAAGAGAGAGAACTGGTGGGAGCATGGCTTTATAGCCAGGTTATATTGCTGAGGGGAAGGAGTTTTGGGTTCCAGTATGGGTTCCCAGCACTGTTTATACATTGCATCTAGTGACACTGTAACGCAGCAGATGCGAAGAGCTTTTGGGGGCATGGACCAAAATTTAAGACTTCCCACTCCTGGTTGAGTGTCCTGCTAGAATCATGGCCCCATGTCCCTTGCTGTCTTTCAGGATTTCTTGAAACTCATTCTCAGCTGTGCAGTGCCACAGGTTTAATGTTTATTTTCTCTAATTGATCAAATATGCCTAGTTAAAAAATATTTTGACGATTTCTACAAACTCAGACTTCACTGTGAGACTCCAGGATCGGTTCTTCTCTGTCTGCGTCCTTTCCAATAATATAATTTGTGTAGGTTAAATTAGGCTCATAGTGAGTCCCATTGAGAGTCACTGAGTCCCATTGCCTTCAGTGCATTTTCAAATGTGTAACTGATTCAGAGATTAGTTCCAATTCTATTAGGAAAGCTCAAGAATTAATAGAATCCATCACTTTCTTAGACTTTGGCAGCTCTACAGTGCTAAAAATGGTAAAAATATACCAAACATATTTTTGAACCAAATCATGCAATTTGATTCATGTTCATATGCACAGATCTCCATTCACAGATCTGAATGTATAATCCCTTACAATATCAATCCTGCAACTATTTGATGTGAACAGTGTTTCTACCTGACTGGAGCTTACCAGAGGTCTGTTTCCAGGAATGATTGGATTGCCTCTCAAAAGGAAATGATTGGAATGTTTCCCCAGTAGTAGTGCTTAACCCATCCACAGCTGTGCACAAATTCAGACACTTCTGGTTAGGGAGATAATGAACAGAGGTTTGAATTTGGTTGCATTTGTAATGTTGTCATATCCTAAGGTAAATACTGGCAGCTCTAATTCCTAGTAAAGCTCAGCAGCAGATTTCTTAAATTGGAAGGTACAGAGTGAGATTGCACTTGATTATCATTAGGCACACAATGGGTGCCCTGTAAAAATACTGTCATTAATAAGTTTCAGTATAGCAAGCTACCATTTATATAGTCAAGGATCAAAATAGTATAGTCTTTCTCACAGGATTAAATGTTGGTGACAAAATGAAACTTTAGTAAATGCTAAACCAGGGGTGGTCTGTGGGCTGAATCCGGTCCACCAGGCCATACTATCTGGCCAGCAGGGCCCTAAAAAATTTAGAAAAGTAATTATTATCTGCCTCTGACTGCCTGTCAAAGATGACAAGGTACCAGGAGCAGTAGGACCCAGGGGGAGCTGGCAGCAGGACCCAGCAGTTGCAGCAGCAAGGCCTGCTCTGCCCCGACCCGCCCCACCCCACCCCCAAAACCCAAATTGGAAGCCTCTGCCTAGCAGAAGCTTCTGGCCTGGTGACTGGGGGCTGTTCCCTGTCTCCCTCCACTGGAGAGGGAAATTCAGCTAAGAACATGGAGGAGGCAGGCAGGGGAGGATCCTTAGGGCCAGTCTGGGCTGAGCTGACTCCTCCTGAGTCCTGTGGTCCTGGCCATGCAGCTGGGAACTACATGGTGCCGAAGTGGCTGGCAGGGGAGTGGGGAGAAGTGGCAGCGGGGGGCAGAAAAGTGGGGAAATGGCAGCAGTAGCTGGGGGGGTGAGTAGCAATGAGCGCACAAGTGGGTGTGAATGTGATGACAGCTGGGCAGGAGTGTAGAGCCCATGCTGGTGTCCTGGGGCCAGGAGTGGCAGGAGGGTGTGGCCTAGGATGGCAGGGGCTCAAATGGAACCAGACCTTTCAAATGGAATGGCTCTCTCCTTTCCCTGATGGTGCAGCCCAGCCTGGCTCCATAGAGCCCCTGCCAGTGTGGGCCATGCTCTTCTGCTGACCCGGCCCTGGCCCTGGGACATGGATGTGGGTCCCGTATGCCCACCCACTTGCTGTTACTCACCCCCTGCCTACATCTCCATTTCCCTGCTTTCCTGCCTGCCGCTGCTTCTCTCCATTCTCCTGCCTGCCAGCTGCTTTGGCACCACAGTTCCTAGCTGCATGGCTAGGCCTGTGCAGGAGCCGGCTCAGTCCCCATGATTCTTGGCTGGTCCCACGCAGTGCTGGCCGAGCTGGGCTGGCTCCTGCTGCGTTCTGTGGTCTGGGGCGTAGTGCTGGAGCGGCAAGTGGGGGGATGGGGAAGTAAGGGGAGTAGGGGGGAAGGTAGGGAAGTGGCAGGAGAAGAGCAGTGGTGGCAGATGAGAAGGGGAAGTGGCGGTGAGCGGGAGGACAGGGCCCATGCCAGTGCTTGGGGGCCAGGAGCTCAGAGCCTGGGCTTGGAGGAGCGCTGGCAGAGGCTCCGCCTGCCACAGTGAAGGCTGTGAGCAATGAGGGAGGGGGAGAGAGAGAGGCAGTGTGCGTGTTTGTTTGTAGGGCAAGTCCCACAAGCCCCACTGTACACATGTACCCACACCTTCCCTTGCGCTGCCATCCATATACGCACACACCCCAGCCACCCTCTCCCCCACATGCTCACAACCCCCCACAAACCCATATGTTCCCTTACCCCACATAAACACTCACACCCCAACCCCATACACACCCACACCCCCACACCTATGCACCCTGACAAACCCCCTCACACATACCCACAGCCTCCCCCAAATACATGCATACCACAGCACCCCACAAACCTATACCCACCCACCCAATCCCCCACATCCCCCTACAATGTACAAGTGTAAGACTTCATTTTACGCTATTATACAATCACTTCTATATACACTCCCAAATGCATGTAAATCAGGACAAAAATATTTTTTGAAATCAAATTACTAAATGTTGTAGTAGTTGTTTGATTTCTAGAATATAATTTGGTATTTTTCTGGTTCCCAGATTGCAAACCTCCTTTCTGAAAGGAGTACTTCTGGGAGCAAGGGGAGGAATGTCTGGTGGCAAAGGTCAGGGATTAGGGGACAGGACTTACAGTCCCAAGATGGTGACCAGGGGGCAGGGCACTTTTCAAGGGGTGGGGCTACCCAGGTGGCTCTTGACAGCTTGCTAAAACTCAGTAAGTGGCTCTCCACTTGAAATAACTGCCCACCCCTGTTCTAGACATTGAGTAAACCCCAAAATTATGTCACTGTGGTCATTATACTTTTTTCTCATAGATTCCTGCATTCCATCACGTTTAATCTACTCCTTTAAATATTGGCACTTAAAATATCTATATCTGTCACGATTACAGTGCTGTTCCTTCAGCATCGATTTTGATGATCTTCTGTTAGGATTCCTTTTATTTTATGGGACATTGTAGGATTAAAAAAAAAAGAAAAATGGATCTGTAACTGTTGTCCTGTATAGTGCTGTGAATTGATTGACAGGAGTTAAAGTTTAGCCCAGCATCAATAAATAATTAAGGGCTTGAAGGGAACCTCTCTTTACTACTTTTATAAGTACCTTTTAATTTTTTCCCCATTCTTGGCGGGAACCACTGTTTATATAATTATTTCACATTCACTGCTGTGTTACAGCCACATTTCAGTGCTGTAGAAGCATTGTGAAGTGGGCAGACTCTGCCGGTTATGCCTTCCCTGGCAGAGAGAGAATTTCTTCATTGTGTAGAGGCAGCATAACTGGCTGTGTGCCACCATATTCCTGACTTTGCTATCTAGGGAGTATGTGTGGGGTACAGCTGAGGGGAGTCTTGAATGCTAGAGTTTCCTTATATTGCAGTTATACTTTTACCATGTAAAGCAACCCCAGGGCTTCTGTGTGTTGATGGGTGGTATAAAGCTAGCACCAGTAGCAAGCTGTTCTTTGCAGTCCACTCCCACATCATACTTCTGGAAGCATGCAAATTCCTTTCATTTGTTCCCTCTGGTAGAAGCTGATCCCCTGCATGGCTGCCCTACATGCACGGGTTTTGTACCACTAGATCAGGGCAGCCCTTTGCTGGTAAGGGCCTCAGTTTAAGTCCAGACAGTTGCTACAGTCTGGAAGTCACTGTCCCATCCCCCAATCCTGGAGTAGCTGGTTGCCAGATTTCCAGTCCCTCTGCAGGAGGCATAAGCTCAGACACTGCAGAGTAGCTGGCTGTACAGCGGAAAGGAGTGCTGTGGAGCAGAGGGGTGGTGCAGTACTTCTCCATGAGACTGATTCTTCCATGCTGGATTGGCTTTTCTGAGGCTGGATTGGATTTCTTCTGGCCCATGGGCTGTATATTGCTAAGCTCTGCTCTACCTTTTCTGCCAAAGATTTACAGGTCTTCTGTCCTTAACAAGGATCCTGGTTTTCCCTGATAAAAACAAAACAAAACTCAGTTTCTCTCATAATAATCCCAGAATCCATGGTTAAAATGAAAGGATCCTCATTCCACCCCAATAGGCCTCCCAGCCCTGATGGTCCTGCTGGTGCCCCTTGCCTCCCACTCATAAACCCTTGCCAACCCCAGCCCTGCCAGAGGGGGGCTTCCAGCGGCCAGGACTATGGGGCTAGGAACTCAAGAAAGGGAGGAGGTGGATCCAGCAAACTACAGGCCCATCAGCCTGACCTCTGTCCCGGGGAAGGGCTTAGAAAAGATTATCAAAAAAGCCATTCTTAACGGACTGGCCGATGGCAACATCCTTTCCTTCTAGCATGTCCACTTCCCCCCACATCTTAGTGTCATCTGTGACTTTGAACAGGGAGCTTTTTACCCCCTTGTCCAAGTAGCTGGTGAAGATGTTAAACAGTGCAGGCCCAAGGACCGAGCCCTGCGGAACCCCGGTGCCCACGACCTTGCAGAGGGTCAAAAATGACCCATCCACCACCACTCTCTGGGTGCGACCCTCCAGCCAGTTGGCGACCCATTTGACTGTGTGGGTGTCTACACCACAACCCCCCAGTTTCTGAATGAGAATGGGGTGAGAGACGGTGTCAAAAGTCTTCCGAAAGTCCAGAAAGACTACGTCCACTGCTACCCCTGCATCTAAGGGTTTGGTGATCTTGTCGTAGAAGGCCGCCAGGTTGGTCTGACAGGACCTGCGTCCAATGAACCCGTGTTGGTAGCCCCTAAGCATAATCTTCCCTGCTGGCCCCTCATGGACATGTGCTATGATAATTCTCTCAAAAAACATCCCAGGATAGAGGTAAGACTAACTGGCCTATAGTTTCCTGGGTTCTCCTTCCTCCCTTTTTTGGAAATGGGAACCACAATGGCCCTCTTCCAGTCCTCTGGCACCACACCAGAGCACCACGAGTGCTCGTAAAGCCGTGCCGGGGTCTCGCAATGACCTGCTAATTCCCTCAGCACTCTAGGGTAGAGATTGTCCGGACCAGCTGATTTAAATATGTCCAGTCCCTCCAGAAGTTCCCTGACTAGATCCTCACTGACTCTAGGTCTGGGAGCGCCTTCCCTGAGGCCTGTGGAGGTCCCAGTGCGGGGGGTGACCCAGTCCCTGCTCAGGAAAATGGCAGCAAAGAAATTATTAAATAGGTTAGCTTTGTCATCTGGTGTGATGACCAGATTTCTTAGCACGTCTTGCAGAGGCCCCATGTTACCTGGAACCTTCTTTTTGCCCCCTTTGTATTTATAAAGGACTTCTTGTTGTCCTTGATCCGGGAAGCTAGTCCCAGTCCCGTCTCCGCCTTGGCCTCCCTGACCACCACCCTGCAGCCCTGAGCAACCGCAGTATAATCCTCCCTGGTGATGGCCCTTCCCTTCCATTGGCTCCCTTTTAGCCAGGAGATGTTCCCGTGTGCTTTTGGTGAACCATGGGGGCTTTTGCGTCCTCTTACCCCCTTTGATCTGCATTGGGATTACCTCATAATTTCATAGTTTCTAGGGTCAGAAGGGACCTGAGTAGATCATCTAGTCCGACCCCCTGCCATGGCAGGGAAGAGTACTGGGGTCAAACGA
>NW_017728909.1:43639902-43676098 GCF_001723895.1 Crocodylus porosus
CCTTGTACTCGGCCTTGGTGAGGCTGCAGCTGGAGTACTGTGTCCAGTTTTGGGATCTGCAATTCAAAAAGGATGTGGAGAAGCTTGAGAGAGTGCAGAGAAGAGCCACGTGCATGATCAGAGGTCAGGAAACCAGACCTTATGCTGAGAGGCTGAGAGCTATGGGACTCTTCAGCCAGGAAAAGCACAGGCTCAGGGGTGATCTGATGGCCACCTATAAGTTTATCAGGGGTGACCACCAGGATCTGGGGGAACGTTTGTTCACTGGAGTGCCCCAAGGGATGACATAGTCTAACAAAAGACCTGTTTTGTACAGAGCAGCAGCCAGTACTCCTGTCTTATTCATTGATATCCCCGCTTTCAAAAACTGATTTTGTTGTTGCCTTTGAGCAGCTCTCTCCTCTGTTTTTGGGGAACAAAATAGCTCCAGGGGCTTTACTTCCTGAGTGGAGCCACTGGACTCCTTCTGTGTTTCTTTTCACCTGATAATGATGGAACAAACCAAAGGCCAAGGGCCATTCCCTATGTGAAGTTGTCCACGGAAACTGTGGAATATGAGTTCTTGCCTAGCGTTGATAGATAGTGGCTCAGAGTTTCCGATGTCCTTTAAGAACTTCTGCATCCCTCTTTCAGCTGCTGAGATTTATTCTGAGACAACACTGCAAATTCTTTTCAGTCATTTTTAGCTTTTGAGATTTGGCCAATTGTGTCATCCTTCTAGAAACTTTGGCATGTCCAGATGAATGCAAATGTGTGGTATGTGGCACTATAGACCCATGTGTGGCACCATACGCTGTACATGCAGGCATTCCTTATGCTGCTACTTTGCAGCATGGGGGTGGGGAAGGTAATCCCAGGGTAAAAAAAAAAAACATGCCAAAAAACAAGGGAGCAAACGTGGCAGCAGCACGCGCCACCTTGGGGCCTGGCCAGCTGGAACCACACTCTAGCTGTCAGCCAGGCTTCCTGCTGTGGCTGCAGCTCCCAGAGGCCCCCAGGACCCCAGGTAAGGCTGCTGGGGCCAGTTGGCAGAGTTGCTGGCCTCAGCCTCCCCTACTCCACCAAGGGTGACCTGCTGCATGCCAGAGTGCATATGGCATGGGTGTTCCCCAGGTGTGCCACTGCTTCTTGTCCCCAGGGAAACAAATGTCCATGCTCAACTGGACATGCCCTTTATGGTGAAAACAATAGTGTTTGTTGAGCCTTTCATTCAGCCTGCTACTGAAATGCACCAAGGCTGTAAATGGGTAAATGTATTACTTGGCAAAGAATTAGAAAGATGTAGGCCAATTCATCTCAACCTTGTTTGACTGGAAGCACCCATTGTTGATCCAAGGCATCCCTCCAAAACTTTCATTTATTACTGTGCTTGCCTTCTTGCAGAGGGACCAGGTAGTGAGGGCAAGGCAGTGGTGAGGCAGAAGATAAATGCTGTATCCTGCAGTTGTGTGTCTATACCTCCTTATTTTCTCATTCTTCACAGCACCCTTCAAAAAAATCTGGTGGCACTCCAGATTGTCCTGGGATCCCAGTTGAGAATCGCTGGTCTAGGCTTTGATCTAAATGTTTCCTTGCACATTTTCTTTAGTCATATTTCAGAGTATGAATAGCTTCTGAAGCTAAGAACTTGGTCTCCCAGATTTAAGACTTAAAAAGTAATCATATCTCTACCCAAAGAACACCCCATTTATCACCCCTGCTGAAATTTAGGTGGAGGGGGAGAGGCAGAAGGGTGAAAGTGCTCCCCAGATCTTTATTTTCTTCTTGGGCTTCCCCTTCTTTCCTAAAGAATTGGCATTGTATCACAATAACTCTGAATTGAGGAAGTAGGACTTACTTTTTCTCTCCATGTTTGAAGCCATGGTAAAGAAGGCAGCAACTGCCATTGAGACTTTTAGCCCAAGAAAACACGGATGTGTTGGCTAAACTAAATATGTAAAACTAAAGTAGAATTTTCATTCCCCTTTCCTCTTTGTAGGAAGGCATTTGGGGGATTTGAGAAGCACTTGACAACAGCAAATAATCAACAAGTTCTAAAGTTTTTCAAGTCCATTGATGTACTTAGTTGTCCAGGTTAATACTGTAGTAACATACTTGGCAAGGGTTATGGTAGTTGCTGCTAAGGGCATTTTTTTTTTTTCTTGCCTCCACTCCTACAGACTTGATGTTAGAAGAAACTTGAAGAGAGTATTTTGCTTCTTCAACAGCTCTTCAAGCCTTGCAGACAACATGCTTACAGCCACAGTGTCTTTGGATAACAATCTAAACAGCTTCAGTCCCCAGTATAACAAATTAAAGAAAATATCACTAAAAAAATGGGGCTAGTTGCTGTATTGTGACCAGGTGTACTTATAGAGTATTGAAACATTCAGATATTCTTCTAAAGGGGTTGGAAATCCTGATCAAGGATACAAAGTTAAATGTATCCCTACTGTCCTGGGTGGTTGTTGTTTAGCTAGTGGCGACTAGAAAATCTTGCCAAATTTGGATATTTCCTTTGTAGTGTAAAACCTCAAATTCTCACTGCATGTGCCGGCTTGGTTGGCTGGGGCACTCCAGAATATGGGAGACCATGCCTTCCTGACCTTGACTGCCAGACATCAACCTTGTAGAGACAAGTGTGAGATTAGGTCACCAAGACTTCGAGGATCACATGATGATAAAACAAGCCTTGGCGAGATAGGCAGCACAATTGCAGTTATGTACAGAAACCCACAAAGGGGCAGAAGAAAATCAAATTGGAATGCTAAGCTGATGAAAATGTTTTTGTTGGCAGGACACCTATTCTTCATCATGGTGATTTCATTCATATAATGGGAATACAACAAAAAACAAAATAGGTCCAGTAGAGGGGTGAGATAGACATACCTCCATATCAGCTGGAACATGATTCCTGAACATGGTTCTTAATCAAAGGATGCAGGTGGCTTCAGAGGAAACTACATTTTTTCAGTAGACATGCACAGCATTCAGGGCATAAGGACATTGAACACCACTGGTGAAATATGCAGAAGTATATAGATCTGATTGTCTTGTAACAGTTTTGTAAAGGAGTGCAAATTTTGCTTTAATTTTCTGTGTTTAAGCATTCTTTTGCAAAGCAGTGAATTGAAGGAACGATTTGAAAATGCCTTTTATGATACAAGTTTTAGGGAAGGAGGGAGAACTTTTTTCCCCTATCCTTCCAATCACTTCCAAATGTATTTAAGTTACTGCTCACTGCATCACAGATATCTTAGATTGGGGAAGAGTCGGTTCTAGAATGTTAAACTTTTGTTACTCGGTGAGTGCATTTACATGTTAATGTGAAACAATAAACTCTGGAGCAGTTCGTGCTGGAGTAAGCTGCTTCCAGGTGCAGTGTTTACTCCTACACCCAGGACAGCGGCTATTTTAGCTAGGGTGGCGAAGGTGCAGGCCCCGAGTTGTCTGAGCTGACTGGGAGGAATTTATGCCCCTGGTCAGTGTCTACACATGCATTTCAGTGTAGTAAATTACTGTGCCTTAAGATAGTACTATCTTATGGTGGAGTTAATTAGTTTACTGCACCCTAATACTGATGTACAGGTTGATGGTAATGCTTTATTGAGGAGCTAATTCATCTACTCAATACAGTTCACGTGTAGATGTATCCGGTGATTGTCTTTCTGGGAATGACCAGTCCCTCCCAAGGAATCCATTTAAATTCTCCTGGGTAATTACAATGGCTTCTTTGAATATATTTACATATAATTAATAGAAATAACTTACTATACCGTATTAAGTTTATATTTAACCTACTACTTAAGATGGATGGAATTATTAAAGCCTTAGAAGCTCTCAACTAGAATGATTGCTTAAGGGGATATAGTCAACCTCCCAGAGATTTCTTAAACAGTCTAAACTGGCTCCTCCTGTATTTTCAGGAAGTGAGGTACTCCTAAAATATCTCATCTGGGGGAGAGGCCAATTCCACTATAGACATATTCAGTTATTAGATATATTGGATTTCCCATTGTTGTATAAGCAACCAGTCATGAGCTCTCCTGGGTCTTGTTGAAATGCAGCTTTCAGATCCCAGTTATATCTCATTTTAGGCCTGTTCTCAGTCTTTGAAGATTTCTCACTTACTGCTTCTCACCTGAGGAGTATAAACATTGAATAAAGGATATAAACCCTGTTCAAATACACTTTTTTAGATTATATTTATTTTAAAATTATTTTAACGGTTTTATTTTATTAATTGTATTAGTAAAGTTTGTAGTAAAGATTGTATTAGTAAATAAAGTACTACACAGATCCAACTTGGCTGGTCACGGTTAAAGCACTTGGGCTTCGTCTTCTTGATTAGTGTTGTTTGATTAGAAATGCTGATTAACCTATAAATATGTATCTTCCTTTTTTTCCCCCTACTCTGAGTGAGTTTTTCCACAACAAGGTCATCCCATACGTTAATAAACCATGCAGATAGCCAAAGGATCCCTTCCTATCAGTGAGCCAAGGCCAATTTTTTGCTGCTACCAGAGAACATATTTTATTAATAAGAATGGATAAGCTTGATCTAATTAAGAACATAGAGAAAAATGTAAATTAATGTGTGATGATGCCTGGATGAGTCATTGCAAATTATGGAATATAGTGTTTGGGAGTAAGTGAATAAAGGCTACATAAGAAAAAAAGATTTAATGTACCTTGTGTATTTGACAAGTAGACTCCTGATGATTTTACATTATTTATGTTAGTACATTGGAGTATACTAGTAAATGTTTTATAGGTTTGTAAAGGCACTAGAGTCTAATTAATGGAAAATATTATGGCATCCCTTTACCAAATCCTTGCTAAGAATGAGGAGGTGATACCATTTTTTCTGTGTGGGCAGACAAGAAATGGATAAATTATTTAATTTCTGCTGAAGAGATCTTCCTGCATAGGTTGGCTTAGAAAATATTTTTAAGAAAAAAACTATAAAATCCATATTTGTTCATAAAACTAATTGTTTTTTTCCTTTTGTCTTGCAGCAACGCACCTCTTGCTTTTTCCTCCAAAGTATGTTATATTAAGTTTCGTGAAGCATCCAGTGTTGGTGTGGCCCAGCATCTAACTAACACGGTTTTTATTGACAGAGCTCTGATAGTTGTACCCTGTGCAGAAGGTTGGTATTTTAGACACTTTTCTGTAATGTTGGTCTTTGTCCTGTCTGTTAATTTCTTTTAGCTTTCCCAGAAATTGACAAGTAGCTGATGCTCTGTTGTGTATTTTCTTTTTGTTATATTTTCTTTAAGAAAAATAAATTTCAAAGAGGGATACTGGGGGCAGGAAACAAAATAGGTGTGGGAAGAAAAATATTGAAATGGTTTGTCCACACACTTAAATGTTTTTATATAGTTTTAGTTATAACTAAACATGAGCATGGTTAATGGATTAGATTTCATGATAGATGTATGTTGTACATTTTTTGGGGGAAAAGGCTTTATAAAATAAGACCATTGTCTTTCAATTTGATCTGAACAGGCAGACCCTCCTCCCTGTGCACAGTCCTCATTGAAGTCTTTGTTGCCCTGCAAGATTGCAGTGTTCTCCCTGTGTAGCCTGATTGCAGTTTAAGCCCAGTGTGCCACATAAAAACAAACTGAACCTCATTTAATTGTCCTTTTAACAAATTATAATGTGAACTGTAACCTGGTTTAAACAATTTTTAGATAAGTCTGTGTGCACTTAATCTTTTAATATTAGACTGAATTTCAATTCTTGTGTTGAGCATGCACCTGTGTCTATTCGGCTGAAACAAGTTTCTCTTTCTGATAATTCCATGGTGATAATCCAAATTACTATTTAATTGTAAAGCGTAGTATTGCTAGTCAAAAACCTTTCTTTAAGTCGGTGCACCCAAATTGTTACTAGGAAAACATCTCATGTTCACTGAATAAACTTGCAGTTGTGTATATGCTAATGTATCTTTTTTGACTTTTCTAGGCCTCTGCAGTTTATTGCATTTTCCTATAGAATGTTGCAAATGAAAAAAAACAGTTTTATAGTTTCTAAGAAGACAAAAAACAATTAGTATTTACTGGAGATTTGCTTTTAAACGTATTGCTGCCAAAAATGTTTGGTCATAAATAGTACTTTTTCTTAACATGCTATTCCCAATGATCTGAAAATGATTTGCAAACTATGGCTCTGCTACTGCAGTTGGGTGACATAGACAGATCTCTGCTGTTAGGAGATCCTCAGTGACTTCTTTGGGACTCTTTGTGGGATTGCCAGCCTGCCTGAGTCAAATTGTAGACCTTCTCGGCCGTTTGTCCATGGAAAGAATTTTCTCAAACCATTGAATTAAAGCAGTCTTTAAGGTGAACATAGCAGCTGTTTAGCTTGCATAGCAATATATCAGAATGATTTAACAGTAAATTTGTGAAGATCAATTGCATGAAGTGCAGAAATACCATATTTTCTCGCATACCACCCCTCGCCCTCCAAATAAGACACATGCCTTGTTTTGGGAAGGGAGAAATGAAGAGAGAGAGGTTTGTTTCCAGAGTCCTAGCCAAATGCTGACTGCAAGGAGCAAGGGCAGAATCCATTCTCCAGTGTCATTTGCCCTCCCTGGCTGCTTAGCCATGAGGTAGAGTTTTAACGTGATCACAGGTGCTGTTGACTTGGCTGTGCAGCCAAAAGCTGCAGCCAATTTGACAGTAGCTATGAGAGGATCAAAACTCTGGCTCTGACACTGAAGAGTAGAATCCATTCCTGCTACATGCCGGCTGGGAGAGAAGCACAGCCCCCAGGTAGCCTTTTCAGCGTCTCCTTGTTTCCATTTTGGCATGGAAATCAGCTTCACTGAGTAAGGCCCCCCCAGTTTTGGAGGGCTGATTTTTGGAGGGAGTGGCATGTGGTATGTAAGTGAATAATGTGTTGAATGCCTGATCTAACCAGTATGTTAAGTCATCTTTAAGCCTTAAAATTGGTCTCTTTGGTTCAACAAAATTCATTGGCTGTTTTGGGTTTGCTAATAATGACCCTAGAATATCTTACTTGGCACAGCAGACTTGCCAAAACACATCTGGGAGGGCACAAGACCTGGGCTTTCAGATCTGATACATCTTGGGATGTCTCTAGCAAACTTAGAAGAGCCTAGAGGTTTTCATGGAGCCTAGAAAATATATTTTTAAGAAAATTATTTCGATTTTATTCATTTTTAATTACTCCTGTTAATATGTGTGGGGGAGGTCTATGTTCACCTTTAGCAAAGGAGAAAAATATAAAATTGCATCCAGTTTAAGTTGCATGGAGAATAGGCACAATGTATCTGGTTTGATACCCTTGGAAAACATTGTAAAAAGATCATTGATTACAAATGTTCGGAAATTTTAGTTTTATGTCTCATCCAAAAGATCTTAATACTGGTTCAGTGCTGCCCGAGAGGGAAGGCTGCTGCCTAACGAAACAACAACCTTTCCTGGGTTTTCTCATGATGAGATCACTGCCTGAGGTGATTTGGCAGCAGGCAGGTAAAGGTGCATTTTTTTTGTCTCTTTATGGTAGATAATGAGAGGAAGATTAAACCCAAAGTTATCAGAACACTTTTTTTACCTCCTTGACCGTTTTAACTGGTTTTCATAGCTGACTGATATTCCAAGTCACTAGGACTCAAAAGAACAATACAGTTTTCTGTATTAAACAAATTTTGAAGTTTTACACTGGAAATATGCTGTTTTCATGTAACTTTCTTACAAAATCATGTTGATATGTAAATGCAGTCTAAATTGATAGTAGTGTAACTTCCTAAGTAGGTGTGTAATATGCATGGCAGCAGAGACCATAGTGCAGTATTTATTTATATACATTAGTTGGACTATAAGTAGGACTGTTGTGGTATATCACAGACTTTATAGGTAGCAATGGCTGGATTTTACCGAGGATAACGCTTTTGGCTAACACTGCCATTACTGAAGCATCCAATGTACAGATAAGAAACTTGAGGAATGTTAGGGCAGGAAGGAGGAAAGGTTATAAGAGCTTGGTTGTGAAAAAAAATAAAACAACAGAGAAATAAAACCCAACATTTTGAGTGCCTGTCTAAAATGTTATTTCAAAGGAGGAATTGGAAGGAACCAAGTGTGAAAATTATGCTAATTTTGTAACATTCACTTAAATACTTCACCATTAGCCATCTTGCTAATAAAAATGTGATTAAAAATTAAGTTAAATTTCATCACACTGTCAAAATGTTACTCTTTCCTTTCTATGTGTATCACAGGTTTTTCTTTAAATGTTATATTTCGAGAAAGCAAAGGTTGAAACATAACAGATGCCACCATAATCATCATTCTAAACTTTATGTCCACATTTTCTGATAGATGGATTTTGACTATTAATTTGGTTTTGTATGTTTTCTCTGTGTGATATTTGTGCATTATTAGATGACTAGACTGGCCAAGGCAGACCTGTTACACTTGCCTGAGTTAGGCATTGTTTGCCATGCCACTAAACCTGCCGTCAAGTGAAACCTTCATGGGGGAAATGAGATCGAAGTCTGGCCTGCTGAAGATGGACGCCCTGTCTCTGTTTTTTATTATTTTATTTTGCTTTCTTTTCCCTTTTTTTTTTATTTTGTCCCTTTTTTGTTTTGTTAAATCTCTTTTGCTTGTATTTGTGAACTGGTTCTTCAGTTCTGTAAAAATGGTGTTTTGTAAAGGGTTCATGATGTTTCATTTTAAAGTTGACACTGAAGCTATTCATGAATGGTGGATCATGCATATTCAGAATTTGGCCAACCAAATTTTCTGTTGTGAAGTAGGGGAGATAAACTTTGATATCATCTTAATTCAAATTTGACAGGCAGGTTTGTATATTGTGTATGAACAGTAAAGTAGTGATAAAGATATTTCAGTCATAGGTATCTGTTCTTCCTCGGGCTACATTTTAAAGAATACATACTTGAAAAAGACAGATGAAACCTTTTTATTACTTTTGGACATTCAAGCTTTTATAGAAAAAGGTCATGTTTTTAATAAGTTTCCATTATCAGATGGGTAGTTATATTTTGAGCTTTATATTCTTTCCTCATGTGAAGAGTGTTTTATTTGTGGAATTAATATTGAGAAACTACAGAATGTTCTGAAAATCTTATTTAGTTTTAGGGAAAACTTATACCATTAAACTCAGTGGCAGTAAGGTATCATCTTTTGGTGTTCTTTGTATTAAATAGTTTAACAAAAACATTTATCACACAGCAGTGTAAACAGAGTGTGATGCTTTTACAGGAGTATGCAAGATGCATCGTCTTTAATGATGTTATCTGTGGGAAGGTGGAAACAACTTTTTTTTAATTGCACAATTAAATGCTAGAATGGTATTTTCATTTTGAAATGAAAAAGGAAAATTTTCTCCAAAAAAATTTTTCTACAAATTGGCATTTTTTTAAAAGTGAGTAGACATAACAGGAAAATAACAAACAATTCTTACACTTACCACCAGATTGGCTAGGAGTTGAAAATGCCTGTGACTTACTTAAATGTATTTGTTCATCACTGAATCTTTTTTTAATCATGCAATGATAGTTTTGGTTCTTCTGAGTGCTTGCATGAGGATCAAATACTGTGACTTGTACCTACTTAACACGTTGTCTTTTTTATTCTGTGTTCATACAGTGCTTAGCGCAATGGGCCTTAGTCCACTAGTAGGGCTCCTGTGTGCTATGCCGATGATGATCTACATATTAAGGCAAAATTACTTACTCTTGCAATATGTGCTCAGAAGAGGGGAGCAGAAGCAGTTTAGATCCACTTAAGGTCTCTTTGTAATTCCAGATCAGTGTAAAGAAGCCCTACCATAAATAAGAATGATACCTTCATTTATTAGTGAATACGAGAGAGGTCATTAAAATAATATTAAAGCTCTTGCCTGAACTAGTGTAAGTCAAAAACGGATTTGTAAAATAGAAGTGACATGCTTTGGTACTCTTTAAAGCATTGCAATTCAACTTGAACGGGTGAATTAAGGATGATGTACAGCATAAATGTCCTACTTTGTCAGCTTATATGACATATGAATGTTCTTTATAGTTTTATGGCTTTACATTCCTTTTTTAATACCTGCTTAAGAATAGAAAAGCTCTTTGAGGGTGTGTTTCAAATTTATTTAGTGCCAGTTTATCACTCTTTTGGATTAGCAGTCATGCAGGAATTTTTTAAAACGATTTCTGTTTTCAGGATTCTAGATTCATTTTTATGACAGTTTCTACAGTATTTTGTTGTCTGTGAAATTGCTATTTTTTCTTAAAATCGTACTGAAAAATATTCAATTAGATGCTCAGGAAAATTTGTAGAAATCAAGTAAAATTCTGAAGATGTAGACAGGTTTCCAGATCTTTGAGGTGAAGTCAGTTTTCCATTAAAAGAGTAAGGGGAACAGGGAAGGACTTTTTTGTGGAGAAAAACAATGACATTATATATAATGTTTGTTAAAGTATGTAATCAGGTGATCAGAACAAGGAAACTAATTTTATTATTTTAAAATACTTATCCATTTCATGGACTATTCTAATAGTTTTATTACAGATCAGGTCATGATTCAGTAAGTTGCTTAAGCGTTTTCCAAATTTAAAGAAATTGGTAGTTTCACTGTTGTCTTCAAGTACTGCTTGTATGCTTAGAGTTTAGGTACATACTTAAGTACTTTTCTGAGCTGAGGACCCTGATTCATCCACTGCTTAAATACGTTCTTAATGCCACCCCTATTCAAGGAAGTATTTTTAAGCTTAAAGATATTTAAAGATAAATATATATTTACGTGTTTTGTGAATAGGGATTGCTTAAGTGTATGCTGAAGTTATGCATGTGCTTAAGTACTTTACTGAGCCAGGACCTAAATTAGTGTACAATATTAAAGTTCTAGGCCTCATTGCTGTACATTTTTTTCACTTATGAGATCACATTGACTTCCATGGGCTCTTGTACAGGTGATAGGGTAATAGCAGGAGAAGGTCTTTACAAGATTAGGGTCTTACTGATCTGTTATATGGACCGTTATGACTTCAAGAAGTCAAGTATGTAATTGTGTGTCTACTTTGCTTGCACAAATACTGTGGATATATGTTCAGATATCTGTTTAGTTGCATGGCTGGGAATTTGTGCAAGCAAATATTTGCTTCCCATGAACATGTAAGCAAATCAGATATACGGACCTACATTGCATGTCTGACTTAAAATGAGGCCAGTAAAGCACTGATGACTTGAATTTATGCATTTTTTTTAAAATTATGGAAGAAGTTATTTTGCAGTTAATTTTCAGGCACTAATAATTTGATTTTATTTTTCTCTTTTAGAAAGCAAAATGGCTTGGTCCGTTATGTGTTATGGACCAAAGTCCTTCAAAATTTAATTAAAAATAAAATAATGTGTTTGTTTAACAGGGCTGCGGCAAAAATCCATTTGGAACTGTGCTCTTATTTTTTTCTGTTCTACACATTACATTGCATTGATTTTGTTTTGTATTTTTAATATATCCAGCTCAAACTCAAATATGCATCTGGGCTGCAAATTGTAATACAGATTCTTCAAAGTGTTCTTTTTGCTGTATGACTCCTGTGAGCTGTAATGGGAACTGTACTGCTGAAACTTTGCACCATGCTTTGAAAAATTACCTCCCATTTTACTTTTTGATTAGGAGTATTTTTGTATATATTAATAACAACCCGCCAATCTGTGCAAATGAACTGTAACAGCAGAAGGGTACTGTTACAGAATTTGTGTTAAAAGCCAAGATCTATTTATATTTACTTATTGTAAAATAAAAAAAAAATTTAAAAAGCTAATTCCTATTAGTAATATGCATGAGGTAATGTATGGGGGCTGAATTGGATAGAGCGGTTACTTTGGTAATTTGGAACAGATTAAGCAGTCCGTAGGTCCCAAGTACGATTAGAAGTTCTGTTTTGTTTTGTTTTTTAATCTTGTTTAGGTTTGTTGCGATTTTAAATCCCTTAAATTAGAAATCAGTATCTTGGAAAATGCATCTTGGAAATTTTCATGTTAAAATAGTAGCATGACCTGGAGAGTTTTAAATGGGTTACAGCTGCAGTATAAATTTTGAGGGAAGCTTAGTACACTAGGAAGGAAATGAAAATTGAGCAGGTATCTTGGTAAATTTATCATTTACTTTAAAGTTCCATTTAACTTCAGATGACTTAGACTCAGAAACTGTCCAGCTCCAGTGTTGTTTTTCCCCTATCTTGATTCCACATGCATTATAGAATTTGTGTGGAGTCGCTAGATTTTTTTTTCTCATCCAAACTGGGTAGCATTAGCAGAAGATCAGAGGCAGGTGTCAGTTAACACGTACTTGTTTTTTCTTTTTTTCTTTTTTTCCTTTTTTCTTTCTTTCTTTTTTGACTAATTTGGTTATTTGCCATTTCTGGGGATTAAACTTTAAAAAATGTTCTTCTTTTCTGTATCTGATGTTCTGTGTGCTATTAGTGATGCAGCCAACACGAACGGTTGTCATGTGTAAAACAACTTTCGATCACCGTGAAAACACCGCCCTGGGAAAGCGTCCATGCTTGATATCGTTTGGTTCATGAACATTAAGTTTCCAGTACAGGTGACCCATAGCTCAAAGTGTTAAATAATTGTCTACATTATTCAGTTTGTAAAATAATAATCCATTAATGAGATTGCTAGTCTTTGAAGTTTGCTCACTTTTGTTTTTCCTAGTAGAACAGGGTAAAAGGAAAAACTTAAGTTCTTTATTTATTTCTTTGTAAGGGTCTAGTAGATAGATTCGTTCTTCTTTATTATTATTTTTTAAATGCAAGGGTAAATGTAAAATCGTAGAAAGAACACCATTTGTGTTGTATATCAACTCTCTAACACTTCCATTTGCTTCTCCAGGTAAAATCCCAGATGAAGCCAAAGCCCTTTCTTTATTGGCTCCTGCTCCTACTATGACAAGCCTGATGCCTGGCGCAGGGTTGCTTCCTATACCAGCACCAACTCCTTTGACCACTGTAAGTAAAACTTAATTTCTTTGGAGTTTAGAAAAATGTTTTATTTTTTTTCTGCTCACTTCATCTGCCCAACTAGGTAGCCTCTTCTTCTGAGTTCAGAGGGGAGGAATAGATTACACGGTACATGCTGCTATATTTGCTGAAATCTAAGACGATTTCCTGATAATTAGATTCTGTACATGGAGAATATATAAGTTTTGTTATAATTTTCTGTGTGTACAGAGTTTAATTATTAGCAGGGATCCTGTATTTCTCTGATTAAAAAAAAAACAACTTTTCCGATTAAAACCCCCATAATCCATGATTAAAATGAAAGACCACGAGAGAGAGATCTATATAGAAATACCTATAGAGAGAGAGATCTATATATGTAGCTATTTATATATAGAGAGAGATCTCTATATAAATATCTATATATAGAGAGAGAGATCTATGTAGAGAAAGAGATCTGTATATACACATAGATCTGTCTCTAGAGAGAGAGCTCTATTTATAGCACGCGAGAGAGCTGTCTCTAGAGAGATCTTTCTATCTGTATAGAGAGAGAGAGAGTGCTCTCTGTGTAGCGAGGGAGAGGGGGTGTGGGTATGGGAGTGTGTGGGGCTTGTGTGTGGCTATGGGGGTGGTTATGAAGGGCTGTGTGGCTTGTGCAAGGGTGTGAGTGTGAAGCTTATTAGTGGGTGTGTTGTTTGTGGTGCCCAGCCCCCATTGCCAGTGGCTCGGGGGCAGCAGGCCCTCGAGGTGGTCATGGCCACAGCAGGTAGAGCCCGTAGTGGGACGCGCCTCTGACTGAGTCCCAGAGCCTGTGTGTGCTGGCACAGAGCTGGCCCTGCCTTCTGGTGCGCCTTCAAACCAGACCGGGCTGACTCCATGCAGTACATGTCTATCACAACACCACAGCTGAGTCTGTGCCTGTGTGGGGCTTCCAGCACTCCAATGGGAAGACATACATGGAGGCAAGCAGGAACCCTCTAGGTCCGATGGTGCATGACTGTATGCCTCCATGTGTGGCTTGCCACCTGACCCGATGGTACGTGACTCCTGGTCCATGTGCCCTTGAGCCAGGCTGACCCTCCACATGGGGCTTCCCGCAGACGCCTCCCTGCTTCTTCAGCCCCCACCCTGCTGGCTCTTCCCACATCCCCCCAGTCACCCACAGGGCTCCCCCAGCCCTGTCCCACATGCCCCCAGCCCTACTAGAGAGCCCCCCCTGCCCTGCTTCTTCCATCACATACCTCCCTATTGTCTCCCCGACCCCCACCACTGCTTTCTTCACTGCAGCAGCAGGGAAAGGATGCATTTAAGATAAACTTCTTGTAATCAGGGGAGGTGGAAACAGGCAGTGACAAACTCAAGTGATCCCTGCCTTGATAGACCCCCTTAACTTACTCCCTGGTGCCTCCCCCTGTGTCTGGACCCCAGAGGTGATGCCTGGGGGAGATGGTAGAGAGGTCAGAGGTGGTGAAGGGCAGAAGCAGTGGTGGGGGACAGATGAAGAGGCAAAGGTGGCAGGCAGTGGCTGTGGCTACAACTCCAACCCTGACTTGAAGGCACAGCATCTGCTCCTCTCCCTCCTCGTCTCCCCCAGTCACTTCCTTGTGCTTAAATCCAAGGTGAGAAGGGGCTTTTATTCCCATGTTAAATAGACTCCTTTCCACTGCCTTTTAAGTCCATCGTTAGTGGAAGAATGTCATTGTTATGTATGTGTTTTAGACATGTAGTCTACTTAAACGGAAATCTAGAAGCTTAACTAGAAAACTGTTGAAAGTGAGATGCTTGTATCATCACAATATCAAATTTTAAATTATTGTAAAATATGTGATCATTGTAAAATATTATACGACAATACGGTATGTTTTTTGTCTTTCTATCACAAAAGCTACGTCAGCACTGCAGAGTTGTTTTAGCATAGCTACAAGTCAGTTAAGATAGTAAAGAAAAAAAATCACACTGCATATAGTGTAGTAAAACGCTCCATGCATGTATAATTTAAGCCAATGGAAGGTATTGTAGTTTAGAGCAGTTGTGCTGCAAGTCACTTATAGATAGGATTAAAAATTTAGCGACTGCCAAAAAAAGTAACAACATGATCAAATACAGAGTTAAATGTACTGCCTTTTACTGTTTATCAAATTTATTGCATCTGTTATCAACTGCATTTTCAGTACTTGTACTGTAAAAGTCCTGCTTCTCTCATTGCTCTTAACAGTCCTACAATTAAATTAAATAAAATGAGACTGGGTCACCAACATGTCTTCACACAGCAGTGGTAGGCTCTAAATAGGGAGTTTATCTTGTAGCAAAAATAGATTGTTGATGGCTGACTGAAATTATTTTGTTTGAAGTTGGCTGACTATCAGCTGCTTATTGGCTTTCTGATATGATGATATTGCATAATTGGTCAGATAGCTCTGATAAGGTGGTAACTGGTCATATATGGAGCATCAAAAACATGAGAGGCGAGGGTTGGGGGATTTTTTTTTTTAAGAATAGGATTTAACTCTGAAAATACGGTCTCACATTACTTTTATAATTAATTTGTTTGTGGTACTAATTTCAGTTTATTTTTTACTCAGATGTACTGAACATAAAAACTTGCTGGAAGACCAAATCTCTCTTTTTTCATGTCTGATTATAAAGACTCTTCTGGGTTTCTATTTTCAGCTTGGTGTTTCGCTTGGTACCTTGGGAGCTATTCCAGCAGCAGCTTTAGACCCTAACATTGCAGCACTTGGAGATATTCCACAGCCACCAATTATGGGAAATGTGGATCCTTCCAAAATCGATGAAATTAGGAGAACAGTCTATGTTGGAAATCTGAATTCCCAGGTAGCTTTCTTTTGGTCACATTGGGAACATGGACAGAAGATAATCTTAAATAAATTTAAAAGACCCATATGTTAAGTTTGACTTGCATTGAAAACAGTAGTTAATTCAAACACGTTTTAAAAAATCCTTTAGAGTTATTAATGGTATAGTGAATGGCTTACAGAGAAGGAATTTGCCTTTTTGGAATGCAAGTCATTGGATGTTGTAGAAGGCTAGGTGCTAGTCTTGATGTACTGGTTGCATAAGGTTTTTCATGCAAGATTATGCATCCTCAGTTGAGAGTCCAAACTGCTTACCATTATTGATCAGAGGGTTATTTAAATGAGATGCTGTTTGATCTGGACTGTATGGCACTATGATCGAGTTTTTTGGATTCTTTTTCTGTTTTGTCTGACTACATACCCAAGTAGAAAAATACTGCTTTGAAGAATGTCAGTCCAAAATCCTGGATTAATTGATGGAAACAAAGATTTTGATGCATTTTTCAATACATGTAGCAAGTGCAACTTTTTTGAAATACAAGGACGTTCCCAGACTACCTGGACACCTGCACATCCATGTGGAAGTGCATTTGTAATTTAGAGGAGGTCTGTCCAACTGGTGGCCTGTCAGCTACATGTGGCCTGCAAGAGGTTAACACGTGACCCCTAGGCTCTCATCTGGCTACTGCTGCCCCAGTGAAAAAGGCAGCGCAGTCCATGGTACCAGGTGAGCCAGAGGCCTAGAGCACTATAGCCCCAGTGAAAAAGGCAGCACGGAGCCTGCAGGTGAAGCAAAGCACTATGCAGTATGGAGGTGGCAGGTGGGGATGTCCACCCATGGGGGGCCCATGGCCCCTGCTGGTGCAGCTTGTTGCCTAAGCTGCTGAGAAATTGGAGAGCTCTAATTTGGAGGCTGTGCAGGTGTGTTATATTTCTCTAGATTTTGACAAGTCAGTGACAGCAGTGGGCAGAGTAAAAATTTGCACTTCTTTCAAGGTGTTGCTCTCCTGCATTAACATACCGTGTTAAAATAAATTAATCCAGAAATGCATCCCCCCCCCCCGTAATATAACATTTCTAAACACCAGCTTTTCAAAATGCCTCTCTTTTACTGGCTCTATTTTAAGCAGAATCCCACTGTTTAGATTATGGGACAAAATTAAGATCCTGCTTTTTTGAACTGTCAAATTTCCAAATGGCTTTATAGTTAATGTTGACTTTGAAATAGCAGTAGGAGATTTCTTTCATTTTTTTTTTAGATTATGTGATAAATTAGATAAATGGTGTTCTTCATGCATTTTACTTTAGGAGAGGGTTTTTTTAAAGGTGGTTGTTTTTTTTTCTTACGTTTTCTAGACTACAACAGCAGATCAACTTCTTGAATTCTTTAAGCAAGTTGGAGAAGTCAAGTTTGTGCGAATGGCTGGTGACGAGACGCAGCCAACACGGTTTGCTTTTGTGGAATTTGCAGATCAAAATTCTGTACCTCGAGCTCTTGCCTTTAATGGAGTTATGTTTGGAGACAGGCCATTGAAGTAAGAAACTGTACAGAAAATATCCTAATGAATGCTGAATGAGATATTTCTTACTCTCCTTGATTGATAAATTTATTTATAATCCTGACCCTGTTGAGCAAGGGTGTGATGTGTCGAACATTCTCCAAGATCACTGCCTGTGTTAGCTAATTCATTTATTCTATAGCTTGTTCTAAATTTTCAAGACTGAAAAAGTTCTTAGAAAAGGGTGTATTGTCAAGCATGGGTGATCAAGATGTGGCCTCAGAGCCGTGTCATCTAGGTTATGGGATTCTCCATGGGTCTAGAAACTCACTGTGGTGAGCGATGGCTGCATTAGTTGCTGCAGCTCTGACACAGCTACCAGTTGTCTTGCTGCCAAATTTCTGGATCCATGCACAGCCCCAGAGACAATATTTAGAGTGTAGAGCTATATCATTTGGCTCATGGATTTGGCCATAGGGCTATACATTTAGTTGTGGGAGGTGTGGCAGCTGCTGCAGCTCCAGAAACCAGAGCAATTAATACTACTGCTGCTAGATTCCAGCTCTGCAAGCCGGATGATGCAGCTCTGGATCTAGCACGTGGTGTGGTGTGGGACAAAATATGTTATTCGCTATTTAGTTTCTGAGGGCCAGATTTACGGCAGTGTCGACAACCCTTGGTATTTATGCTGTAATGTTTTATAGACATGGTGTTTATGTTGTAAATATTTCTCATTGTACAGATTATACCTTTAATAAAAAATAGTTCCATTTCCTAGCAGTAGCATAGGCCGATCATTGAGTACCGGGGAGGGTGGGGGAGGCAAGGGCTGCAGCAAAATGGGTGAGGGCCAGGTCTTGCCTGCCCTGGCTGCTGTTGCTCAGGATCAGCAGTGTCAGCTCTTCCATGACTGGGCTTTCTGTGCTGATCTGATGCCCTGTTTGTTCACTTTCCACTTCTCTCATCCCCCTGTATGTGCCATGGCTATGCCTTCCCTGGCAAAGGTTCCCTGGGAAATGAGGGCATTCTGTTTAACATAGTCATCCTGTATCCCCTAGATACTCTGTTGTATGCAACACTGCCTAGCCTGTCTCCTAAGGTTGGGCAGGGGCAGCATAGAACTTCCTCTGCTGTGACAAAGACTCCTCGTGGTGGGGATTGTGGTGCCTTTCATAGTTGGTGCTCCACTTGCCTTGCCATAGTTATGCTACTGTTTCCTGGTGTCTTCTTTTATTAAAAAAATGTATTTATGCTGAACACACCTGGGCAACATATGGTGAATTAATGTATTTGCTAATTTTAGACAAAAATAGATATTATATGTAAATGATTGATTATGAGGAAAAAGCTGAACACATTAATTTTATGTTTGAATGTATATTTATGTATATACTAGTTGTTCATGTCCACTTAAAATAATTGATATACTCACTTAAAAAAAGAAGTGAGTATCTAAATTAAAACTCTACTAATTAAAACTATATTTTCCCCTTAATTTAGAATAAATCATTCCAATAATGCAATAGTGAAACCTCCTGAAATGACACCACAGGCTGCTGCCAAGGAGCTGGAAGAAGTGATGAAGAGAGTAAGGGAAGCCCAGTCTTTCATATCTGCAGCTATTGAGCCAGGTAAATGCATTATGCTTGCTGCTTAATAGGAAACAAGTATACCTGTCTCTGTGTGTTGACACACACACAAACATTTTCAGACAGAGGAAAAGGGTCCCCAAACATGAGCTGTGTGGCAAAATTTAAATTGTCTAAATTATTTCCTCATGCAACAAACTTGTGGAATCTAGTTGTCTTCTCAGTTTATTTTTACATTTTATTTTTAGAGGCTTGTTTTCCAATATGTTAAAAACTGTAAAGTCAAGACTATACCTAATAATGCTTAATGCTGGTGCCATTTATATTCACAGTACTTCACAAACATTAGATATTAAATTGCTTACTCCATGTTTTGGTTTGATTGAGCTATTAGACACATTTTTTGAACTCATAATTATGATAATTTTTCATTGAACTTTGAGAGAATTCGTTCTTGTTAACACACTGTACTGTTGGTTAATTATTTGCCTTTAGCTGTAGGGGTAGAAGAAAAGTTGTTTTAAAAGTCCCTAGGCATGGCTTCAATAATACTCATTACAATCTGGTATGGTGCTTGTGGAAACCAGCGGGAAGTTTCCCATCGACTACACAGAGCTTTGGATCAGACTGATACCTACCTCTGCAGAATATTGTGAGGATTGGGTCATTAGTATTTGTGTAGTACTTTGAAAATAAAGAGTACTTTAAGTATTAAGTGTTATTTTTAAGTTTTTGTGCACGTTTTCAAAATTATTGCTCTCTAAATTTTGTCTATTCTTCTGAAGTTTAATTTTTTAATTAAAAAAGTAATTTTCATAATATACCAAGAAGAAAACATGTTGTAATCTTGTGCATTGTGGCAGCAACATAAATCCCATTCCTTATACAGCTAGCTATTTATAATTATCTGGTTTATGTGTACTGCTGCAGGATGGCTGCACTCAACGAGTATATGCAATGACTTTCTTGGATGTTTCTGAAGGATTTTTGCAAAGAAGGAAGATGTGCAGAGAGTAGGCCCCTTGCACTATATGTGGTACATTCCACTTGTGCCAGATTGTTAACTGGGATCTTTAAATGTTCTGAGCTTACACTGCAAAGTGGTTTTTTCCTCTCAGAGTCTGGAAAGAGCAGCGAAAGAAAAGGCGGTCGATCTCGTTCGCATTCTCGTTCAGAATCCAGATCTAGCTCAAAATCGCGATCTAGAAGGAAAAGATCACACTCAAAACTCAGGTAAGCATGCTGTCCATTTTGCAGTAAGAGTTTATACTTAGTGGCAGTGTATTTTTTGAGAATTTTCTGATTATGAACCAAGTATCACTGGGAAGGAGACTACTGAATTTGGAAATACGGTGCCAGGACCGAAATAATGAAGAACTTTGTCTTGAACAGAGACCAGATAAAAATGATAGAAAAGTTATTTTAGGACAGCGTTAAAAACTTGCAGGATGAAATTCAGGCTGCATACGAATGCTCGTTTCTATCGGAAGAAATTACTTCAAATAGAAAGATAGCCTGGAAGCCTTGCCATCATGGTGAAATGTCCCTGCTTTGCCTCACCTTGGAACTCTGAAGTGAGAAGTAGGCAGAGAGAAGCTGTTACCTCCTCCTCTCCTCCCTTCCCAGTCTGTGCGATGGGGAGAGCAGCTGCCCCGTGCCTTTTCCAGACCTGTGACCCTATTTGCAGAAAGGCATGAGGGCCTTTCCCTCAGCTCCACTTCTCCTGGTCCCTGGTAAGATTTAAACCAGAGGAAATATATGCAGACATTCAGTCTTCTGCGAGACACTCCCCTTGGTTGTTCCTGGGTCATCTTGCTCCTGGAACAGCCATTTTTGCTTCAGAAGAAAAAGCGTAACCATCATCACTTTGAGTTTCTGCTGAGAGAACGACAATTCTCCCAAGAGAAACTGAACATCTGTATTTTGCCTCATTTAATTAGAATAAACTCAAAGATCCAGAGCTTATCTTTTAATACTATGCCTTACTTTAATTTTGGATTTTATTATACAATACAGTTGACTGATGAAAAATCTCAGTTGGTTTTTTACTATTAACAGCCTGACCCATTGGGTAGTTTGATAGCTTTTTTTCAGTATATTTCTAGCATCCCAGACCTACAAAGTTATTTAATAGATTCAGTCTGATAACACATGTGGTATTTTTGTTAACTGTAGCATGCTGGATTGCTGCAATTCTAGTTTTAAAAGTGAAGAATAAATCAGGCTAGCATTTCTCATACTTATCTTCATACAAACCCTTGGAATGAAGTTCTGCGTATCTATGTCCAGGGTACCTGGACATGGAAGAAAAATGATTGTCTGCTACTAAAATGTGACCTGTGATATTTTACCCCAAAATGAGACAAAGTGGAATTCTTCATATATGAAGCTTGGAGCTGTTTCCTGAAATAAGAAAAAACATTTTCTGAAACTTAAAAAATTTCCCCTAGATGATCAAAGTCATACATTGATTATCTCCAGTAGCAAAAGAGTGAGGGCATGCATCACTAAAGTACTTGTAAATTTTCATTTTAAAAAAGTTGAGTATTGCATCAGCAGCCTTTTTAATTTTCCTGCCTGTATTGTCCTGTGATGTGGCAACTAGTAGAACTCTTGTTGGGTGCCAGGGTGCTGATCCATATGTATTCACCATATTGATATGCTACCAAGAAGAGGTTTACCTATGACAGTGGTTCTCAAGCTTTTATTTTATTTTATTTTATTTTTTTTGAGACTTGGTACCCCTTGGAATGTACCAATTCTTAGTTATCACTTTTTTTACTCCAGAAAAATAATAGAGAGTTTTTCCTATCACAGATATACTTGTGGTCCATGTTGAATTCCTATTTCAATCTGGATTTATCTTGTGAATCACATTTGCAAACTTAACAGTGCTAACGTTGTGTGGCACCCTTGAAAGGATCCCAAGGTGCCCTGGTTGAGAATCACTGACAACGGAAACTTCTTTTTAAAAACAAGAACAGTTCACAGTCATTATTAATCTGATGCTTCTTAGTATTTGATGAATGTCTCTTCTTAGACAGGCAAGGTTCTTTGAGTAGATGTGATATCTTTTGTTAGACCAGCTGAGTAGTTGGAAAAAAGTTCCTGGCAAGCTTTCAGGCACAGATATCCTTCTTCATGCTCTGAGTCTCCAAAGAATGAGAGAAGCTAAAAGTGTGGCAGGATGTCTGTGAGAATGTAAATAGGTAGAAATTAGAAAGACAAAAAGGTAAAGCAGGTAAGGGAGGGGGAAAAAAAGCAAGGGGAGGGGGGAAGCCAAAGGCAGACATTACAGTGATAGAATACAAGGTAGAAAAGAGGCTGTCTGTGAAAAAGGAAATAGTAGAAAATCAGGGAACCAGGAATGAGAGAAGCTTAAAGTGTGGTAGGATATCAGTGAAAATTATAAATAGGTAGAAATTAGAAAAACAAAAGGTAACGCAGGGAAGGGAGGGAGAAGAAAGCGGGGGGTGGGAATCCAAAGGGGAACACTACAGTGGTATTAATACAAAGTAAAAAAGGAGGCTCTTAATGAAAAAGGAAATAGTTGGAAATCAAGAAGACAAAGGGCAGACAAATAGGGGAGGGGAGAAAAAGTGGGGGAAAAGAAGAATGTAAGAAGTCAGGTCAGGCAGGTACCTGATGAATCAGATGTCAGGCAGGTTGTAACGTGTCATAAATCCAATGTCTATATTGAGTCCTGATTTTCTGTATCCAGTAGATTTATGAAGTGAAGTTCATAGGCTCATCTATGGAAGGTGTTTTGTAAATTCCCTTTGAGGATTAGAACTGAGAGATTGGAGAGGGAGTGATTGTCTTGTGAGAAGTGTGCCCCCACAGGTAGTTGGGTCACAGGTAATTGTTGTCTTTGAATGCACACTGAAAATCTATCATTCTGGCGCACAGTTGTTGTTTGGTTTCTCCTACATATTTTCCATCAGGGCATTTGGTGCACTGGATGAGATATGTAACATTTCTAGAGGTGCAGGTGTAAGATCCAGGAATGGTGGTGGTTCTGTAATGTGGTGTAGCTATTGGGGTGGTGAAGTGTTGGCAGGTTGTGCATTTCTTGTCCTGGCATGGTCTGGATCCATTGGGCGTGGTTTGGCTCATAGGGAGTTTGCTTCTGGTAATGAGGTTAGCAAGGTTTGGTGCCTATTTAAAGGCTAGGATGGGTGGTTCTGGAAAGATCTGTTTTTAAGAATGAGGTCTTCTTTTAGTATGGGTTGCATTTGTGTGAGAATTTTCCATGTAGGTTCCAGAGAAGGGTGGTATGTCATAACTAATGGTGTGTGATTTGTGGGGTTTTTCTTTTTGTATTGCTGTAGATCTTCACATGGTGTCCAGGTGGCTCTTTCAAAAGTGTGATCTTTCTCTGGAGGAGTGTCCTTGTTGGTTGAAGGCCCTTTTGACGTTTGTGAGGTGGCCATCACAGGTATTCTCCTTGGTGCAAGTTCGGTGATATCAGAGAGCTTGGCTGGACATCTGTACAGGTTTCTTGGTGTGCTTAGGGTGATTTGCTGGTTCTGTGTAGAGAGATATGTTGGTTCGTGGGTTTTTTATGTATGGTGGTTTGAATTTTGCCATCTTGGATATTGTTCATGGTGTCCAAAAAGAAAATGCTGGCGTTAGAGTATTCAAGTGCTAGTCTGATGGAGGAGTGATGATTGTTGAATTTTTGGTGGAAATCGGAGACTGCAAGATTTCTGTCCAAATGATGATGTCATCTATGTATCTTAGATATATATAATCAGGGTTTAATGGTGCAGTTCTTGAGGAAGTCTACTTCTAGGTGGGCCATAAGAAGGTTGGCATATTGTGGGGCCATTTTGGTGGCCATAGCTGTGCCCATGGTCTGGAGGAAATGCTGGTTGTTGAAACTGAAGTTGTTGTGTGTGTGAGGATGAAGTATGTGAGTTCAGTGGTATCCTGAGGTTTGTATTCTGAGTTGTAATCTCATTCTTGTAGATATGTGAGGCAGGCTTGGATGCCATTCTGGTGTGGGATCTTGGTGTATAACCTAGTGACATCCACGGTGGCTAGGAGGGTATCACTGGGAAGGTGGAAGTACTTCCAGGTACACTGCCATGCACTTGGGGGAGGGCCCTGTGCTTCTGTGGGACGCTCCATCCACCCCACCATCTCGGCGTTCTTGAGCCACACCTGGTACCTCGAGGTATGTAGAAAAAAACATCTAAAGCTGCATCTGTGGCTGAATCGCTGATTCTCTGAATCAGGATCGAATCTTCATATTCGGATTTGGCCAAATCAAATCAGGACAGTGAACCCAATCAATGAATCGGATTACTGTCTCCTGAATCAGGCCGAATCCAAATCAAATGCAGCCCATTTTGCACACTCCTAATCGCAGTCAGTTTTAAATGCTTATCATTCTAAAAGACCATTTTGATCATGTCAGGGAAGCAGCCACATCCTCCAGAAGAAGTCATGCTCAGCCATTCCCTACTTCTTAGTAGTTTATCATCTCCCAGAGGCCTTCACCTCAAATCCATCAATCATATCTGTCTCGTCTTAGTCTAACTGAGCTGTAATTGGTTTGACCTATATATGACAGACTATTTCCACATTATTATGTGGCGTGTGCTTCTAGGGAAAAATATGGCTTCTCCTTTCCCCTGGCACACCTTTTTCTGTCCCTGCATCTTGAGCTGCAGAATGCTGGTGGAGAATTGCATTTTGTGTATTGTCGTATTCCTCAGGATTTAGCCAGTAATACATATGAGTGAGCTTTCTGCCTTCAGCCTGGTAAGTTTTTCTTTCTGGTACTCCAGCCTATGGGAGTACCAGTGTGGGAGAACACCTAAGAATTTGTCCTAAAACATCAAATTTAGCATTTATAAAGTCTTCTATGGGGAATATGTTCTTTCCAGATTTAGGAGAAATACGTTTGGAAAACCAGTGCTTTCTGTAAGGCATTGAAAAGGGGATAGTGAACTTTGCAGCCTGTCATGTTTGAGTATATGCCAGATATGTTAATTCAGAATCCTTTTTAACGTGGTTTCTAGTGAAATATTTGTACATTGGGACAATTCTGTTTTTATGTTTTATTTCTGTGATGTAATCTCAATGAATGGAATGTTTTTGTTATATAAAATCTCAGCATTCCCATTTATCAATGTGGGTTTGAAACACCATGTTTCACTGAGGTGCAAGGCCACAAATACTTTAAATAAATCTTCCAAAATAAGAAATAATAAAACTGCTTATATTGCACCTTTATCTCTTTGGATGTGTCGCATATTTTACAGGGTAAGGGGAATTTTTTTTTTTTGAGAAGTAGTAGAATTTTTTTAAAGTTCAAATCATACTAAGGCTGGAAAACTGAGCTAGATGAAGTAATTAAAGCAAATTTATTTAGTTACCAGGATTCCAGATGAACAGTCTCTGAAAGGTGACGAAAACTGTAATTTCAATGGCCACTTTTTACAAACTTGTAATAATTTCTTATGCAAACTACTATTAATTCTTGTATTAATAACTTTAAGGATATTATGATATTAAGTTGATGCAGAGATGTAGTTGGCTATGTTGGTTCTAACATACTACCCTTCCCTATATGCTGCCTTAGTTGATTCATTACTATTTCCTACCATATTCAAAGAGATTATTGGATTCCAAACTTCTATTTTTCCAGTATTTTTGTTTGTGTTAATTGAACGTGTATGACATTTTAATAACACTTTTAAAAAAATGATGTCTTATTTTGAGAGATGGGTGACCCTGATTTCATATGTGGAGAGATATAAAGAATGGGATATTAAGTCGGTATAAAATTAGATGATGCATCATTTTCTTTCCCAAGACATAATTTATGTATTTTTCTTAGTTGAAATGCTTTTCTGAAGTATGAAAATTAAATGATATCTATATGTATCTATATATATACTTCTTGTATTGTTTTATATAGGAGCAGATCTCGCAATAGATCACTCTCTAGACACAAGGATAGACGCCGTTCTAGAAGTCCTCCCAAAAAGCGTTCCAGTTCTAAGGAAAGGCGGAAATCAAAAAGTCGTTCTCATTCTCGGTGAGACTTCTTTTCTTAGTGCTTTTGCAAGAGCTACATACTAAAAACGAAGTAGTCTTACAAAATTTAGACTAAGGTGAAAATGAAATTGCTAAAATACTTCATTCTGTTCACTTTGGGTTTTCAGAATTTGCCTGTCTTTTTAAGTTAATGAGATCACTTGTAAGCGTGTACAAATTGGATGATATGCAGGTCCTGGGAGTAACTGTATTTCCCCAATATAAAATCTATAAAAAATAAACTTGCCAGGTTTTTTTCATACCTGGGGTGCTTAAATTTACATAGTGAGTTTCTTCAACTTCCACTGAAGTCAGATGGTGCTACAATGTTGAACATAATTGTAAATAAAATAATTTTAATATAAATACCAAACTTTAGTCAGCCAATTTGAAAAATGTTATTCTATATAAATAGTGCAGTCCTGGTATAGTTGTGAATGAGCTGTGTTCATTCCAAAGTTGTATTGTCTCAGAATATGAGACCAAACACAGAAGACATTTATAAAACAGGCATCCATGATTTTCATTTTCATGCATATGAGTTTCTAGTTCTTCCAGATTGGCCATTTTGCCTCCTTTTAAAATGATGCATCTTTGCTCAATGAAATATTTACTTATTACTAACCAAATCCAGTCACTTGTTTTTAGTCCTGGTTGACTAATTTCAGTGGGGAAAAGGAAGTCTGAAGCTCTCAAATTAATCATGAGAAGTACAGATAGCTGCTTCTGCTGCCTATGGTACAGCGAGACAAACAAATTATACTGAATTAAGTGATAATCTGCTCTGGTTTAGCCTCTACTTATTGCAAAGTAGAAGTGGACTCATGAAACAAAATAACTCCTCACCCCTTCTTTATACATACATAATTTATTTGTCTGAACACATCCAAGGAAACAAAACACTATAGAGAGCTTTTGGATGCCAAAACACTTATCCAGAAAGCTGCACCCTGGAACACCTGTAGTTGTGTACATTCAGTGTTCCACCCCAGACTGATGGATTACTTCTAAAGGAGAATCATGCTACCAGTCAGTGACAAAGGGAATTATCGTGACAGAATCCAGCAAACATTTTGTTGCTGAAATCGGGATAATTTCTAACTGTTAGAGGTGGATGAATCTATGGGACTTGAGATACTTTGAGCAAACATTAGATGTATTCCTTCAGTTGATAAGGTTTCCTGCTGTTTCAGCACGTCTTTAAAATTAGCACATCAGTCAATGTGTTAGATCCTGTTAGTCTGTCAAAATTTGTCATTTTTAATAGATTTACAGATTTAACCTCAGTACCTTACTTGTCTAAATGGCTAGTATCAGAGTCACTGTGCATCTGTTCAGAATGAGGAACTGCCTGGGAACTGTTATGTTTGCAGGTTCACCAAAGTGGTGGGAAAATCTTATCCTTTAGTCAAGTTCATGTTGCCAGTTGGAAGCTGAAAGTTGTTTGTCTCAACTCCTAAAGCAGCCTTAGGGGCCAGTAGATACCTCTTCCTTATACCTTAGTTCTTATCCTATGGAAGTTGATTACTTTTATAGTCTGGCATTCCTCTTTGGTCTTTAGCTCCTCTTTTTCTTTATCCTTTCTAAATTTTGGATGGTAAGCCAATTCAGTATCTACTCTTGACATATGGCTTGCCTCTGTCTAAATGAGAATGAGGCAGTTTTCACCTTAGGATTTTAAAACTGGAAGTTATTTCCAGACAAGGTCTTTGGGTAAACGTGGTATCTTTTACTAGAGCAGTTAAGTAGTTGGAAAAATTGTTCTTTACAAGCTTTTGGGCACAGGGAGAGTCTGCTAGTGTTTGTGTACTCTCTTGCGTGAAACAGCAGCTTAAAGCCAGTATACAGAATGCAGGTCTGTTTGCATTTTCACAGACCTACATTTTGCATCTTGGCTTTAAGCTTCTATTCCACCCAAGAGAGTACACAAACACCAGCAACTCTCCCTATGCCTGAAGAAGGTTGTTTGTGCCCGAAAGCTTGCAAAGAACAGTTTTTCCAACTATTTAGTTGGACTCATAAAATACATCAGGTTTACCCAAATAACCTTGTCTGCCTGTGTCCTTAGACCAACGTGGCTATAACCAACACCCCCAAAGTTATTTCCTACGTCCAGGATGTATATAATGTGTGTGTGTGTATGTGTTTCTGTATGGTGCAACAGTTTAGGGTAGAAACTTTTATCCAGTCAGCTGTCTTCATCAGCGTCTCTGGGATGGAGTATCCCATATGCCATTTTAGATGAGCATATTTGCTCTTATGAGAGAATACACTTACAAGGCAGGGAAAATTTGTCTAGCTTCTCACAAAGTGCAGGAAGATGCGACTTAACCTACTCTAGATGCCCTTAAATTTGATATAATGCACATAATTCAACTATCCTGGTATAATGTGGTTAATGTAAAAACTATATCCATATCTTTTTCCATTAGTTTCTCAGCATTTGTCTTGGGTGGAAAACCACCATATTCACTCAAATCCAAGACAAGGAGGCTCCTCCCTATTTAACATGTCGGGGGGTGGGGAGTCTTGGATTTGAGTACAAGGTGGTAGAGGGGGCAGTCAGTTTCTGGCTCCAGCCCCAACACCATCTGCAACTGTTGTTTGTGCCTCTGCCACTTACTGTCCCTGGTTGCACCCCTCCACAATTTCTCCTCCCCCTCTCCTTCCTTCTCCTGCCTCCTTTCTTACACTTGCTCTGGCCCCAGCTCTCACCCTGTCTGGTCTGGAGCACAATGCATGTGCTTGCTCTGGCTCAGTAACAGTTCTTGCAGCAGCAGCAGCAGCAGCTCTGGCTGGAGCCCAGGCCAGAGCTGCCACCACCACTGCCGCTATGGAGTTGAGGAAGGGGGGTGTTGGTAGGCACTGGCGGGAGGGAGGGCAGGTGCCAGGGAGTACAGGCATGAGGGGGTAGGGGTTAAATTCAGTGTCATCTTGGATTTGAGTAAATACAGTAGACAGAGATGAGAGGGATCAGAAATTTCTGTTTTAGTTACTTGTGAAATAGAAGTGTATGTTTGGCCAAACATTTACGAGTATGTCAAGAGTGTGAATTCAGTCTTCATTAGGATCATTTTAGTAGTGACTTAATGAATGAATATTTGGCTTTTCACAGGGACAAGAAGAAAGATAAAGAGAAGGTCAAGGAAAAAGAAAAGGTCAAAGAAAAGGACAAAGAGAGAGAGAGGGACAAAGAGAAGGAGAGAGACAGAGAGAAAGAAAGGGAGAGAGAGAGAGACAAAGAGCGAAGTAGGGACAAGGACAGGGACAGAGACAAGGACAAAGATAGGGGCAGAGACAGAGAGAGAAACAAGGACCGGGAAAGAGTTAAGGAGAAGGACAGGGACAAGGAGAAAGATAGGGATAGAGAGAAGGACAAGGAGGTAGATCAAGACAGAGAGAAGGAAGCAAAACTGGAGAAAGAGGGGGATAAGGATAGAGAAAAAGTGAAGGACAAGGAGGGGGACAAAGACAAGGACAAAGGAGGGAACAAGGAGAAGGACAAAGAAAAAGAGAAGGACAAGGATGGGGACAAAGAAAAGGACAAGGAGAAGGATCGTGAGAGAGAAAAAGAGAGGGATGATAAAAAGAAGAAAGATAAGAGATCCCGAACACCCCCCAGAAGTTATAGTTCATCAAGAAGATCTCGCAGTTCCAGCAGGTTTGATATTTTAAGGCATTTTTTTGTCACTGCTTTAACCTGTCTTGACAGTTAAATAAAGTGTAACCTGTTTAAAACTTTAATGCCACATGCTGATATTTCACTGTTGAGTATTAACACAAGGAAACAAATTACATTTTCTTTGACCCTATTTGTTGGAAATTGATTGTTGGGGGAAGACCCTTAAATCTCTATTCTTCCATCTGTTTCTGTTATGACATTTTGGAAGTAACAACTATTACATGCAGTTTGGGGTTATAATGTGTTGGAAGATAGTACTATAGAACATAACTGGCACAATTTACTTTAGATTACTTTAGATTTGATGCCTAATAATGGTCCTTTAAATTACTCTGTAGTTTCTCTTTGAGCACAATAATCCATTTTTATTTGAGCTTTGCCATTGGGGAAGTATCTTTTGTATATGCTGGACTCCTCCAAAACCTCTGGAAAAAAAACATTTGGGCCCTGTTATGTAGTGTTCTTAATTTGTTCCAGCTAGTTGAACCTCTAGTTAGAGTTCCACTTGTTTCAGTGTAGCTACTCTCTGTTTTATTTTTAGCACTGATTATTAGTTGCAGAAGTTGTTCTATGTAAAGTTATTACATTGTAGTTGAGCAGAATTAGTGTGAATTTGCACCATTTCGCTGTTTAATCATATTTTTATATTCATCTTGGTGCTGCAGCAGCCTTCCTTTTGAACTGAGAAGTGGCACAGTACAGCTTGAGGTAGCTGGCTTCAGTGAGGCCTTTTGTGTAATTTTAAGATTGTACATGATAGACGTATAAATAGTTTTTTTCTACATTGTACTGGAGCTGGCATAGCGGAGAAGTAAGGTGTTTGTTTTCTTGTTTTCTCCTTTCACTCAAGGAGCTCAGACGGACTGAGTGTCCAGACTGATCATTTTTGATGGCATTAGCATAACTCAGAAAAACTCGGTCCAAGTCTAAAACATGACCTTCTGTCTTGATCGAGAATATAGAAGAAAACTAGCAAAACTGAATTATCTCTTAAGGGCAGGAAGCAGTGGCCTTTGGGTAAAATCTTGGCCCTACTGAATTCTACAGGGCAAAGATGGACAAGGTTCTTTGGCTGAATCCAGTATCTTTTATTAGACCAACTCTGATAGTTGGAAAAATTCTTCTAAGCAGCTTTTGGGCACAAACACCCTTCGTCAGGCTGAGGAAGTGTCTTCTGAAGGGCACAGACCATCTGCAGATGCTTCCTTAGCCTAACAAAGGGTATTTGTGCCCAAAACCTTGCTAAGAAGAATTTTTCCAACTATTTGAGTTAGTCTAATAAAAGATATCAGATTTACCCAAAGAATCTTGTCTGCCTATGTCCTTAAACCAACACAGCTACAACCTACACCCCTGAAACAGCATAGATGTCACTCATAGTATGAACATTAAATAATAGTATTTAATTTAAACATAGCAAGTTCTTAGTATCAGCAGATGTTGAAAAGCACACTCAGTACCTCACAAAGTATGTTACAGTAGAAATGTCAAAAAGGAGTTTCTATCCACCGCTTCCCTCTCTGACAAAATTATAGAACATTAAAATCTCTTTTACTTGTGCAATTCATACACTTGGTATTAGTCATTATATAACTGGATAATGACAGTGTTAACTAGCTGTCATGCTAAAGAATGATTGTAACAAACTTCTATTTTTATGTAATGGTTGAATTTATTGTGTAGAATGGACCTGGCACAATTTATTTCAGATTTGATGCTTAACACTGGTCCTTTGGATAATTTTTAATTTCTTGGTCTTGTAGAGAAAGGCGTAAGAGGAAAAGCAGAAGTCCTTCCAAATCTCCAAAAACATCCAAAACAACGAAGAGAAAGTCTTCCCGGTCTCCCTCACCAAGAAGGTGAGGTTTTTTTATTCAAATATAAAATGTAAATCTGCAGCAAAGGAAGGAAAATCTCTAATGACCTTTTTCTGAACTAAAATTTGGTTATATTGCCACTTTAACAATATTGTACAAAGCACTATGAGTAGATTCGGACTTCTGGACAGGTTTTTTTAGCACATACAAGAAGCATCTAACTAGCGTTATTGTTTTTTCCTTGGAAATGATCAAGCCAGAATGTAAGATAGAGAATACAGAGATATGGGGAAAAACTTCAAATGTTTCTGACTGGTTTATCCACCCTGTATTACTCACTGCAGATAGTTCCACTTGGTTAAAATGATTACATTCTCAGTTAAGTCTGTATGCTTGTCAGAGATGTGCTATTTCAAGGACTTTTGTCACTTGGACTTATTTTTTTGCTCCCTTCTCTGCAGACGGCTTGGTACTGAAATATTCAACTACTTTTGCTAAGAAAATTGCATGTTTACAGAAATGTATTAGTTTTCTCTTTTCATTCTTCTAGAAGGCCTCAAAAATGAGGCTGGGATGTCACTTAATGCCTGTTGAGTCTAGATCTAATTAGAACTCTATTTAGAATTCTAGATCTGATTGCTGATCTGCTAGTCATTCTCCAAGGCACTGAATTGTTGGTTTCTTGCTGATAAGAAAAAAATATGTATGTCTTTTAGCTATTAATCAACAACTGAAAACTTACTTTAAGTGGGAAAAATGGTATCAAGTCAGAGAGTGATTTTGGAGTCTGAGGATACAGATAAATGTAATGATTGTATTGATACCAAAAGATATAGGTACAAGTTGGTACTGTACCACTAGTATATCTGCATGATTTTGCAGTGATAAAAATGTAGCAAAACTGCTTTATCTTTAACTGTGCTTCATTCAGTTTCAGACGGTAGCTTGCTTGTATCCTTAGGCTCATGCCATAACTGTTACAGCATAATAGCTGATACATGCTCTCTAGGGATGTGTGAAAAGGTAGCGTTCTGTTTCGAATTCTGTTTCGATTCGAAACAGCTGTTCCATTCTGTTGAAACAGGGCTGAAACAGTGAAAATGTTTCGATTTTTTGCTCATAGGATATAGTGGGGAAGTTCAAAACAGCCTATAATTTTGTCATTTCTGGCCTGATTTGGGTGAAGCTTGCAGGAGTGGTAGCCCCTTCTGAGGGTATGAAGCCTGGCAAGTTTCAAGGAGATAGGTGCAAGGGTTTGGGGGAAACTGTACCTCAAGCTGCAGACAAGCAAAACTCGTGATATGGGTGACACTGTGTGTGTTAAGGCACAGTAGGGTGAAAGCTACAGACCTGCTAGCCCCTGCTGAGACCACAAAGCCTGCCAGCTGTTGAGGAGACAGGTGCAGGGACTTCTGGGTTCTGGGGCCCTGCACCTCTGGCTGCTGACAGGCAAAAGTTGTGTCATGGGTACTTGTGAATCAAACCACTGCCTCCCTATATAGAGCTGGTCCCTGAGTGAGCCATTATTGATTGCATAACACAGTAGCTAGCTACAATAATGAGTTAATGAGCAAGGATTAACGCCTAGGGAAACCACAGATTAATGAGAGGAAAGAATCAATACAGAGCCAGGATCTCCTTTAAACTTCACTGTTAAAGGTACAGAAGCCCCAGTTTGAACTAATGAATGCTGGAGACCAACTCTTGGGACTGAATACCCCCGATCAACTGCTCCCAGAGCCCTATTTATTATGGAAGCGAATTAATCAAAATTCATCAACGGACTCCTGAGACTGCATGTACTTGCTGATGTGACCCCTGGGGCTGACAGCTGCCATCCAGCAACTGCCAAAGGGGATGTCCCACGAGGTCAATGACCCCTGGATTGGGTAAGCCCGACAATTGGGGAGTCACCAAAGTCTGCCAGAAAGGGATAAAAGCAACAAAGAATGGCCCCCAATGGTGTCCTCTTTGACCTAACCAGCAGCCTACCTGTCCAGCCAGAGGGACCAGGCAGCGACCTCCTTCTGAGGCAGCATTGCGTTGAAAGAAGCCTCAACTGGCCATCAATGGCAGACTCCAGCACTTGGGGATAGGTATATCTTGACACTGGTGTTTAGTATTCAAAGCTAGCTGCTGTGTGTGTCTGTGTGTGAATGCTTGAATGTTTGTGTGTTTGAGGGGATCAGCCCCAAGGTTTATGATCTGACTTTTGCATCCGTCTAAACTAGAATTTCATGATGATCCTGTGAGTTGATCCTTTGTAGCAAACATTGTGGCCGCAGCAGGGCCTAGCAGGCCTGCAGTTTTCACCCCCCTGTGCCCCAAGACAGACGCACTCAGTTGCACCAGCACCCATGTCACAAGTTTTGCGTGTCAGCAGCTAGGGGTGCAGGGCCCCAGGACTGCCCTGCACCTGTCTCTTTGACAGCTGACAGCCTTCGTAGCCACAGCAGGGACTAGCAGACCGGCAGTTTTTACCGTGCTGTGCCTTAACACACAGTGTCACCCATGTCACGAGTTTTGCTTGTTCGTAACTTGAAGTACAGTTTCCCCCAAACCCCTGCACCTATCTCCTTGAAACCTGGCAGGTTTTGTGGCCTCAGCAGGGGCTACTGCAGTTTTGACCTTGCCATGGCTTAACACATACTTGAGACATGAGTTTTGCTGTCAAGAATTTGGGCTGCAGTTTCTTCGAACCCCCTGCACCTATCTCCTTGAAACTTGTTAGGCTTCATGCCCTTAGAAGGGGCTATCATTCCTGCAAGCTTCATCCAAATCAGGCCAGAAATGACAAAGTTATAGGCTGTTTCAACCTTCCCCATTATAGCCTATGGGCAAAATATCGAAATGGCGAAACGTTTCAACTTGCCATGTTTTGTTTCGAGGCTGTTTTGACTATATGTTTCTTTTGACTTTGCTGCTTCGACTTCGAAACAAGTCAAAACAACATCGAAACAAAACTGGCAGCAAAATTTTACATGGCCCTAATGCTCTCCTCTCCTTTTAAGGAGAATAAAATTATGTTTACTCATTCTCTCGTTTCTTAAGATGGATATAAGCATTCATTTTGCCAATTGTTTACCTTCAAATAGACATAAAGTCAGTTGGCAACTTGCACAATGTAGTAGGTAGTAGTAATTTTTGCATTTTGGTGTATAAGATGCGTATGGAAGCTTAACACTGTCTTTTCTTTATTTTTCTTGTTAACCTCTTTAGAAAAAGTAATGTGTAGTCATAAATAGTTCAGAATGCTACTATCTGGCATGAAGAGATTAGTCTTTTCAGGTAGCTCCACATCCTGAACATCCTCACAGCATATTAGAAGGAGTCTACATCTTTAGAACAGGGCTGTCCAACTTCTCAGAAGCAGGGGGCCACGTGCTGTGAATTGTACCAGTGCGGGGCTGCATGCAACACAGGCCGCACCAGTGCAAGCCAGTAGCAACCTGGACTGTGTACTGCATGGGCCTCTCTACAGTGCATCACACATGCTGGCATTCCAGCCTCACCATTGGCTCCCTGGCTATGGGCTCCCCTCTTGTGCTGTGCTGCATGAGCACCCCAGGCTGCTCCCTGGGGGAGGGTGGGGAGACAGGAAGTAGAAGCCAAAGGAGGGAGGGGGAGCCCAGAGCCCCTGGCTGCTGCTGCAGCCAGAACAATGGGGGGAGTTCCAGTTGGGTAGGAATATAGGTACCACAAATTCATCCCTTGGTGCTTTATGCAGTCCACAGGCCACCAATTGGACAGCTCTGTTTTAGAATAAGACTGCTGAAATTGTTATATAGGAGCTACCAGTTAAAACATGTTTCTGTTTCAGTTCAGGACTAAAAATAGTAGTTATGTCCACAGGTGACCCTAGTAGGGTGCAGGGCCCGGGGCAAATCAGCCTGTGCGGGGCCCAGACGTGAAGAAGCCGGTGGTGGGCAGGGGGTGGCTGCAAGCGGCTAGATGTGAAACCGGCAGCAGCATGGAGTCACCAGCATTAGGCGGGCCCTACAAGAGGGGCTGTGGCTTCTCTACGCAGCTCTTTGGGGTCCACAAAAGCATGGGCCCAGGGTAGTCACCCTGATTGCCCCCCTCCCAAGGGATGGCCCTGGTTATGTCTAGGAATTGCAGTTTTAGGATTTAATTGACTTATTCTTACTAAATGTCTAAAATCTTGCTTAAACAGAAATAAGAAGGAAAAAAAGAGAGAAAAAGAAAGGGATTCAAATAATGAAAGGAAAGAGAGAGAGCGATCTACATCCAAGAAAAAGAGCAGCAAAGAGAAAGAAAGTCGGGAGAGGTCTGATAAAACCAGCACTACACTAAAGGTAAGTAGTTGGGACTGAGTGGTGAACAGGAACATGGAGCAGTAGAGTTAGATATTTGACTTCCTCCAGTATTTGTCATTTTTGGATACTTAGGTGTAGTTCTTCCCAGCAGTAGATAGTACATCCTTTCGTTCAGCATTTCTTAACCTGTGGGTTGCAACCCAGAAGTGAGTCGCAGGAATATATGAAATGGTCATGGAAAAACATGCAAAATCACAAATTTTGTCTTTTAAAGGAGAAAAATGGGGGGAACCATGGGTTTCCCCTTGCAGGTTGGCAGAGTTCTAGCCTGGAAGGGGCTGCTTGTGGCTGGGGGGAGCGGGAGGAGAATGGTCAGGCAGGGGACATTACATGCATGTGCATGTGCACATGGCAGCCAGGCAGTGTGGACAGGAGCTCCTGCAGCTCCCTTCCATTGTCTATGGGTGGGGAGTGGGGGAGGGCATAG
>NW_017728909.1:43676227-43708769 GCF_001723895.1 Crocodylus porosus
ATTTGTGTGCCTTCAGGAAATACAGGGCTGCAGCCTAGCTGGACTAGTATGGGCAGGAGCTGCCTCCGCAGCCCACTGGGAAGGACTGGACTGGGCATGGGAGGGCAAAGCAGGGCAGTGAGACTCGTTGCGCCAGCCATGCTGCCAGCAGTGTGAAGAGTAATGAATGTGAGGGGCCACACTGCCCTCACCTCTTCCTGCTGCCAGCTGTCCATTCACTGGGCTGGAGGTCTAGCCTGCTGCCATGGCCTAGCTGCAGCTGCCACCCCTTCAGCTGTGGCTCTACCCCAGAGGGGAAGTAGGGTGGCGGACAGCGTGGGTGGCCTGAAGGGAGCAGTGGCAGGGCCATGATGATGGGGCCGGTGCTAGGGTCCTGGCGGTGGCAGTGGCAGCAATGAGTCTAGCTGCCCTGATTCTCCCTCCTGCGCCAGGTCCTGCCTTCTGGTGGTGGCTCCCTAAGATGCAGCCCTGTGCTTGTTGTGGGTGTAGAGATTGGGGGGGGGGCACGTGCTATACCCTACCTCACATGCTGGGGGGGTTCGGAGGCTGTGGGTTGGGCGTGAGGGGCACCAGCAGGGCCAGAGGGCTGTTTTCTACCTAAACTATTTACTGGGTTGGAACTGGCTATCAATGTTTACCAGGCGGGTCCTGGTACAGAAAAGGCTGAGAACCACTGCTTTAGTTGGCTTCAAGAACACTCGATAGTCTTCCTATATGAACCTTACCAAGTCCTCAGGAGTGAGGGAGATGCAGAGTCTGGAATGAAGAAAAAGGAGCGAGGAATAGGCTGCCCAGGAGACAGATTGTGTAGCCAACAAGCAAAATACAGGAGCAGCTCAGCTGGGGAGCTCTGCGTCTGTCATGCACTTAGATTCTACAGTTCTGTCTCTGGCTGTCCAGGATCATGGGCTGTTGAGAACAAGGGAAGTGGGTCTGGCACTAGGTTATGGGGCTTTTCTTCACACAGAGTAACAGATGTTTTGATTAGAGTTTGATTTTTCAAAAACTGCCAGTCTTGAAGAGTTAAATTGGTTGTAATGATGTCTGGTTAGCTAAATAGGATATTATCTGATTACATTTTATAATGGATTTATTTTTAATTATACACACTGCAGTACCTATTTTATCCAGGAAGCGTCATAAAAATGTGGTGTTCATCTGACTAGAAATTTCAACAAAAAATTACTTGGGATAAGTGACTAATAACTGGCTGAACAGAGTTTAATCCTGTTTTAATTGGACTATGCAGTGAAATCTGTAGAATTATACTACTGAAGCCTCCGCAGTGCTTAAAGCACTGTTCTTTTTGCTTTTTCCTTTTTGCTTAAGTGTATACACCACGGTATAATATTTTAAGATAAGGATTTTTGGATGTAGCTGGTATTTTTGGGGGCCTCAGCTTCTTTTGACACTTTGGCCAAATTACTCAGCCTTTTAAAATTGAGTCTTCATATGTTGTTTTAAACTGACCATCTATAAACTGAAGCAGCCAGCATTGCAAGTCAGCCTTAGAAATCTTGGCCTGCAATGCCAAAGAATATTGTTTTTGTAAAAATATAACTTCAGTATTCTTGGTAGGATAAAGGTCGCCCTAAAGAAGATCAGCATTCTGAGACTGACAAGGAAGCTGACAAAGATGCACAAAGGACAGATGAAGTCAAACTGCAGCAAAATGGGAACTGTCAGCCAAATGAAGAAAATCTCTCTATTAAAATAGAAGAAATTTAGTGCTAAGAATGGACCTCTCATTTAACTGGATTGAAATCCAAAGCTTTTTATTTCCCTGAAAGAGGAAGAAAACTTCAAAGCAATCAACTGACCATGTTGATAATACTAGTAGCTCTTCCAACTCTTGTGATAGCTTTGTTGTCTTGCTGTAAAGCAGGAAAGAGCATGGACCAGTAGTAAGTACCATGGTAAGGCCATCAGAACTATTCATCCATGAGAAACCGTGCATTTCCATGATGGCTGTATTTATTTGTAAAATGATTTACGTTAACTTTTGCCAAGAGCTGTTACAAAAAGAAGTGAAAATTGAAAGATGTAAACCTGTACTATCCAGAGAAGCTGAAGATCTACATTGGAAGCTGTTGGAATACTGTTAGTTGATAAATTTTATATTGGTTTACCTTGTGGTTTGTTTTGTTTTTTTGTTTTTTAAACAAAACTTCAACGTGTACTGTTTGATAATGTGCTTGGAAATGGTGCATAAGTATACACACCTTCCCTTGTTGTACATGATAACTATGAAAGAAAGGGTTTTTAAACATAATAGTTTTACAGTTTGTTAAATGCTCACTGACTAGTAAGTTTTCATTTGCTCACTGCTTGAGATTTTCAGTTTTCTTATTTGGACTTCTTTTCTTACTTGTACCCCTAAAATGAATATTTCTTTTAATTGTAATTGAAAATTGCATGCTACTGTTCTGTACCTAGAAGGTACACTACCTACCATGTTATAGATAATAATTTAGCATACTGAGGGGTTTTTTTGTTTCTTCCAAAGGTGAGCACATTTGTATGGTAATATCAAAACTTCTAGTTTTGTTTTAAGCCATCTGTTCAGCTGAAAATGGTACAGGTGCCATTATGAAAATAAACTTTTTTTTTCAAAGTAGGATATGGGAGCACAAGCAGAAGCTTTAGTGCCTTCTTAAAATGTGGTATACTATTTTCTAGAAATGTATTTGTGCTATTACTCCTTTTTATTTAAATATTACATGATCTTGATTTTGCTATTTTACCATCACTACCCCAGTGGACAAGAATATAAGAAGTTTGTCAGAACAGTTATATTTGGTTCGCTTGATGCAAGATTGAAGCTCCTTTTTAAAAAAAAAAAGACTTATAGGTGAACTCAAAAGCTCAGTTAGGGGACCACAATACTGTATAGGATAAAAGCTGAATGCCAAGCATTCTCTAATTTCACCTAAATCAGAAGGGGAGCCTGTTAAACACTTTTTCTACATTTGGATGGCCTTAATCATTACCTCTCATTAACCTTCTCTAACGCTGGTTGTGTGATCTAAAAGGAATCATATGTAAAGTTTTTTTGAAAATGAAAGTAGTTTGAAAAGAACAGTAGTCTAATTCACATGGGAGTTACATGGTAGAAATTCTTTTTCATTTTTGGACATAGTCTTTGGGGAGGGAACATGTAAGTTAAGAGAATGACATACAGCAACTATTTTGTCAAGTAAAACATGACTTGTGCTCTCTGAACTAATTTCATCACTGTAAGATTTCTTAAAGTGATACCTTTAGAACTTGCTTATACTAAAATCAAGTAGACTTATTTTTAATACAACTTAATACAATCAAATGACTTAATTGCCTTACCTCATGGGAAAAGTTATTTCTATCAGTATAAAAACTGAGTAGCATATTAGTTCCTTGCTTTCAATTTGATTTTCCTTGATGCAGTCATAGAAACCTCAACATTGTATGGGGAATGAAAACTTGCCCTCTCTATAAGGTAATGAAAACCCAGTTTTGATTGTGAAGCTGCTTAATCAACTCTTTGTTTTTATTAGGATTTAAAGTTTCTTGCCACTGTGTGCATTTTAAGACTAGAAGATGCTTTACCGTGTAAAGTATAAACAGTCATTTTTGTGATGATTAAACCACATGCAGTTGGCTGGTAAACAGCTTATTCTGATAAAAGAATGACAAATCTGTATGCTATGGAAAGACTGTGAAGGATTGTGTCTTGCAACAACAACTGTCTTATTTATGATGTGTAAGTAGCGTAGAGCAAAGAGATTGTTTGTTTGTATACTTGTTATCTTTGGTACCATTTCACTAATAAAATTAAGTATTTTAGAGGGAAGTTTTTGTTTATACATACTTTTTAGTTGATTACTCATCTGCTTTTTCATAGGAGGTTTCTTTGATTTGAAACATACGTGCTAGTTACAATAACTTGAAAGTTATTTTTTTTTAAAGTTCTTTGCAATAATTTATTTCCCCAAAATGTTCATGTTTTAGTTGATGACATATTTTCATTCCTGTTTTTCATTGATATTCTGAAATTGCACAGCTTTGTTCTGTGACAGTTAAAAAATTCAGAAAAAATCAATTATCATTGTGTAAAAAAAATGCCTTTGAAAATTCACAGCAGAAGACTGGCTGTTTTCCTGGTTAATCTGAGCACACATGTAATTCCATAGTTCAGCACATTTTCTTGTATTGTGTGTGATTTAATAGGGTTTTCTTCCTCTGAGAGAGAAGTTTTTAAAATACTGTTTTCTAAAAAAACCCAGTTTTTTTAATCTCTGTAAATGCTCTTTCTCATTCTTATTTTCAGTTTTATGTAGTGTAGTTTTCATAATTTGAGATTCATTTTTTTTCTCCCCAAAATCATGGCACTGAACTCCTCTTAGGTTTCTGCCATTGCGGTGGGTAAATTTTAGTTTTAAGACTTGTGCATAGAAATGCAGTTCCTGTCCTGTCCCCAAGAATTATATATAGCAACATGTTTCACCTCCATTGGAATTCAGTTCTTTTCTTTATAGCCAGGTCACATGTCATTTTTATTATTGATCTTCATAAACTAGCTGAAATCTGAGTGAAGTGACTATTTTCAAGAACAATATAGTTAATAGTTAACTGCATTTAACATTTTAAATTCAGTTTCATCTGAACAAACATTTACCTTCATTGAAAGTGTTGTTGAATTACAGGTAACCACTTTGAAAAGTGACAATAAAATGGCACCATTTTACTGAGCAAATTTGAATGTGTATCTAGAGTCATATCTTTGTACATTAGTGACTGAAATTTATTTTCATAGCCTTATTTATACAAGACTGATCCAGCTAAGAGAACCCTGAATTTTGTTCCTTTTTATCACCCATCAACCAAAGTGTTTTTTATAAGTTCCAATGAGAAGGCTAGTCCACCACAGCTTTATAAGTCATTAGGGTTACACAGGTGTCATGAGGGACATAATTTTATATGTCAGGGTATGGCGGGGAAGAAAGAACTCAGGTTGCTTTTCACATTTCAACACTTGAAAAAACAAAAAAATAATTTCAGCTGCAAACTGAAAACATTTGATGTGGATATTGGTAAGACAGTGAAGTCTATGCTGAAGAAGTGAAGTCCAAGGCTGTCCAACTTGCAGCCTTACAGGATACGAGCCAGATGCCACTCCTCCCATTACTTTGGCTGCTGCCCCTGGCATCTCCAGGCTCTATCTTGCTCCTCCAGCTTCTGCTTTGTTTCTGATGGCAGCCTGTGGGGCCCAGGTCTCCAGGACCAGGAATCTGCATGTCGGGCATCAGGGGAGCCCACATAGCATGCAGTATGGGGTGGATGGGCCAGCGCAGCATGTGACCCCAGCTGCTCAAAAGTTGGACAGCCCTAATACCCAAACTAGCTTTAAACCAGCTTGCTCTTATGCCAGTAGTAGTTTAGCTACAGGATCATGAATTTTAGCTGTGTTAATTACCAAAGTATTCACTGTGATTCTCAACAGGGAGAAATTAGCATTTGCTGGTTTCTATGCTGCTGTGACACGGCTAGACAATTATGGGTACTCAAGTCTAGCTAGTTTTGTATGTACATGTGTGTGTACACACACACACACACACGACATCTCAGAAGTCCATTTTTGGAGTCACTTTTCAGGCTGGACCCTATCACAATCTATTCAGTATCTCGTCCCGCCTACTGAAGTTTATGTGCAGTGTTTTGTAGTAGTTTAAGTGTAGATTTCTGTACTTCGCATCTCAGCAGGCAAAAATAAGTTCACCTTTGGAACAAATCGCTTGCGTATTCCATACATGAGCTCTCTAAAATGTCGTCTTTTTCCCCATTCAGGTATATGATAATTAAAAGCAGATATATTTTGTGGGGGGACAGGACCCTTCTGTTTAGGTTTTAAAAGTGAAATTGTTCTGTGTGTTTTGTTTTTTTTGAGTTTGTAAAGAAATATAACTATGGATAAACCATTTTTTTTATTTTACTAGTCTCTAATTACAAAAATTACTGAATTATTTTGACACTTGTAGATGTTAAAATTCAACTAGCATTAAAACTCAGGAACCATTTTTTAAGAATATTCTGTTTTGAACAGTGGACTTGCAAATCTGGACAGATCTTGGACATGGCTTACAGTAGTATGGTGGTTCTCCCAACTTCAGTATATTTTAATGATTTCAGGTGAATTCATAACACAAAATTAACAGTGATGAATTGGTACGAAGATTGCAGAACTAGTCTTGCATTTCTTACTCTGGGAAAAATCAATTTGTAATCAGCAAGCCTTTATTTAAAAGGTTTAGTTTTTCTTTGCAAAGTATGGAGTACAGACAGATAAAATTCATAGGTATTCTTGTTTTACAGTCACTATCTAAGTAAGCCTTAATGTTTTTGGTTAACATATAAGTGAAAACAGGTGAAAGTGATAGTGTATGTTTGTTCTTTTATGTTGAAAACAAAAGTATAATTTTGAAACTGGAAGGTGGTACATACAAAAGTAACTTTAGGTGTTATAAACATCTCTTGTAGTGCAAATTTTTCATTTCCAGTTTATCAGAAATTACTTTGCACATAGTGTTTATATCTTTATCTGAACACAAGAAGAAGGATCTTGTATTCAGGCTTTATATTGTAGCTCATGTTGCCTTAGGCAGCCATTATTAAATGCTATGACTCATAGCCATACTATCTGCCCATCAGTTTGAGTTTTCTCTTATTGCTTTCCATGTGCAACAAGTGAGTAAGCTGGTCTTGAGATGTGTTGACTTCATGCTGTTCTACAATGCATCTCTTATGTTCAGTATAAAACATGCCCATTAAGCTACTGGCCTAGCACAATGGGACACATTTTAACTTTTATACAATTTTAGTTGTAATAGTGTGATACAATTTTAAAAAATCACCGCTCTATTTCATAGTCTGTTTTGGAACCATTAACTCTATGGTCTAAGAGGGTGAAAAGGGATTTGATTTGAAAATATATATTTAACAGTTTTGAGACTCTTGGGCCTATAGAAGGATTATATTTTACTAACTTGATTTTCCTTTCTTGTAAAGCATTCAAGCTGTTTTCTTGTTTCCTGCTTTAGAAAATGTTCTGCTGTAACACTTAGCTCCTGTTTTGCTTTATATTGTTTTAAATATGAATTTAATGCCAGGTTTTGACAGTTGTGAAGAGTAAAGTGTTTGGATCATGAAACAGGTGCTACATTGTCAGCTGAAGTGCAGTCTTCCTGTTGCTGTGTCAATGTGCCTTACTCCTGACTCAAAAGGACTGCCATTAGCAGTGGTGGGAGACAAGTTCAGTCTTCTTATCTGGTGTCAGTAAGGAGATGGCCAGCTCACTAGTGCCAAGTGAATAGCTTTTATAATATGTATAGGTGTCCGCTAGGGATTGGGTTTGAGACAAATAATTCATAAAGCATAAGTAACAGGATTTCTACTAGTGACTGGTGACTTTTTGGTTTTCTACTACAGAATGAAACATTCATGCATTAACACCAAACCCTGACCCAGACAAAAAAATATGGTTTTGTTTGTTTAGATCTGTATTGACTCGAAACATTGTTTTGCCTTTTTGATTTCTGGTCTCTCCTGTCACTATTTTTCAGTTGTAGCTTGTTTCCTTTGCTCACTAATTTTTGTTGGTAATAGTGTTTGTAAAAAATATTCCTATATCTGCATTTCCTTGATGGGGAAATAACCATGTTTTTTGATAATGGAAGAAGAAATATTTCTGCTTTTTAATTCTTGATTTACGTAACTAGGAACAGCAATTACTACATTCTTAATATAAACCTATTTGGAATCTACAAGCATCTATCTGACACACACTGTTTTTCCATTTTCCTCATTGTTAGGTACCTAAAATCTTTTTACTGCATAGATCTGCCAGTTATGTTAGAGGGATGAATAACTCAAGCTGTTGAAAAATTACAGCCCACCAGTGCGTAATCTGACTGTAATTTAAACAAATGAAATGCCCATGTAGCGTAGTATTGGAAATGAGTAGTTAGATGGGCATTCATTTCTGAAATATTTAATAAATTTTTTTGCTTGTTTTTAGATCTCTGAGGTGCAGGGGCTACTTTTTCATTTCTCTTATGCAGTATCTAATATAATAGGGCCCCTCTGATATGATGGAGAACTCTTTGTACTACTGAAATAATTTTATTATTTCCCTTTAAACACTTAATATTTCTGAGCACAGAGTAAGTTTTATAGTTTATTAGACATTTATCCAACATTGTTTCATGTTAGTGGTGCATACATGAGTGTTAATAAAGCAACGGTACAAGTAAGTAAAGACATGTCAAATGCTACTATTATGTTATTTTTTGTAAACAAGTCCTAAAGTTGTTTTGCTGTTACATACTGTCTTGCCAAATCCCATCTGATTTTTAGTTAAAAATTGGTTTCTAAAGTGCTGCTGTTCTTTTTTTCTTTCTGGTTTAATATACACCAGTGGATTCAATGGCTTGTAACCAGCAAACAGAACTGCAAGACTATGGGTGAGGGGTAGAGTACTGGTTAGCAGACTTGATTATTTGTGAAGTCTCAGAATGCTTCAAGAACCTGAGAAACTGATTAGATCACCTCTTTCCTGGTGACACTGATCATCTTTATGCTTATTTCCTAATTTAAACCTATTAAGGTTTTACAAATGAAGCATCCCTCAGCAGGACCTAAGTCCCCTCAGCAGCCTAATGTGGTAGGGCATGCCATAGGGAGCACCCTAGCCAATAGCCTACAGTCAATCAAGTTTCTGTATTTTATTAAATATAAAATGCATAAACTGTCCCTGGAGTTATTTAAGCAATAAATAAATCAAGGTGAAGTAAGTATTTAAAGAGGGAAGTTGATAACATAGCTAGGAGAGTGGTTTTAAAAATTAGATTCTCCACTTTGCATAGTCTTCTGTTTGCTTAGCTAGGGACAGGCATTCAAAAAGCTGGAGCTGAATTGGTTCAATCTTTGCAGGTTAGTCTAACCTATGTAGATTGAACCAGTTTGCAAATGAGCAAACATACACTTTAAACTCAGGAAATGCAGGCATATGCTTGCAGTGGCTCAGGATAGAAGCCAGGGGGCACCTAGAGCATGCCTTCAGCTGCAGGGAAGCTGTGCTGTGGGGGATGTGGTCAGGCCTGGCAGTAGCCTGAAGTGAACTGGCCAGTAGGGCTGTGCAAAGCTTCAGATCATGATTCGGATGCAAAGATGATTTGGATGGAATTGCTGGACGATTTAGGCTTTCCGAATCGATTTGAAGCGTCCAAATTGATTGGGAAAAGATTCGGTGATTTGGAGACTTGGCCATAGGGTATAATGGGGAATCAATGAAATATCTATAACTTTGTTGACTTTTGGCTGATTCAGATGAAACTTGCAGCGATGGTAGCCTCTGCTGAGAGCATGACGCATGCCAAGATTATAGGTACAGGGATTTCTGGGAAACTGCACCTCAAAGGCCTGAAAGCACAACTCATGTTACATGTATGCGTTAAGCCACAGTGGGGTCAAAACTGCAGGTGTGATAGCCCCTGCAGAGGCCATAAAGCCTGCCAAGTTTCAAAGACATAGGTGCAAGGGGTTGGGGGGAACTATACCTCAAGCTGCAGACAAGCAAAACTCATGACATGGGTGACACACGTGTGTGTGTGTGTGTTTGTGTGTGTGTGTGAAGGCACAGCAGGTTGAAAGCTGCAGGCCTGCTAGCCCCTGCTGAGGCTATGAAGCCTGCCAGCTGTCAAGGAGATAGAGGTGCAGGGTCCCAGAAGTCTCTGCACCTGTCTGCTGACAGGCAAAACTTGTGTCATGGGTGCTTGTACAACTGTGTCTGTCTTGGGGCATGGGAGTGGGAGAGAGGGACGGACTACTGCAGGCCTGGCTGCTAAGCTACTGTTTTACCAGTTACCAGTCAATCATGATTCAGGGATCAGCTCAATACACAGTAGCTAGTGAGGATAATGAGTTAATGAGCAAGGATTAACACCTACAAAACCACAAACTAAGGGGAGGAAAGAATCTATACAGAGCCAGGAACTGCTTCTGCCCCAAGACAGAGACTGTCAGTTGTACTAGCACCCATGTCACGAATTTTGCCTGTCAGTAGCTAGGGGTGTAGGACCCCAGAACCTCCCTTCACCTATCTCCTTAACAGCTGGCAGGCTTTGTGGCCACTGCAGAGCCTAGCAGCCAGGCCTTCTGTAGTTTCCCCCACTCCTGTGCCCCAAGACGAACACAGTTGCACAAACACCCATGTCACAAGTTTTGCCTGTCAGCAGCCAGAGGTGCAGGGCCCCAGAACCCAGAAGCCCCTGCACCTGCCTCCTCGACACCTGGCAGGCTTTGTGGCCTCAGCAGGGGCTAGCAGGCCTGCAACTTTAAACCTGCTGTGCCTTAACACACATAGTGTCACCCATGTCACAAGTTTTGCTTATCCACAGCTTGAAATACAAGTTCCCCCAAATCCCTGCACCTGTCTCTTTGAAACTTGGCAGGCTTTGTGACCTCTGCAGGGCCTACTGTCCCTGCAGGTTTCACCCCCCTGTGGTGTAACATAGTGTCACCTATGTCATGAGTTTTGCTTGTCAGCAGTTGGAGGTGCAGTTTCCCAGAAACCCCTGCATCTATTTCCTTGAAACATGGCACGTGTCATGCCATGAGGCTACCATCCCTGCAGGTTTCATCTGAATCAGCCAAAAGACAACAAAGTTACAGATATTTCATTGATTTCCCATTGTATTCCATGGCTGAATCTCTGAATCAGCTCCTAATCTTTTGATGTGATTTGACCAAATTGAATTGGAAAAGGATTTGGATCTCTGAATTGAATCTCTGGCATCCGAATCAGCCGAATCTGAATCAAATAGTTCCCTATTTGCATAGGCATGCTGGCCAGGGAGGGGGTTTAATTTTCCCATCCCTGTCCCACCAGCATGGACCCAAGCCAGGGTCTGCCTGGCATTCCCCCTTTGCTGCTGCAGGGCCAGGGGCGGGGGCATGGATAGGGAGGAGATTTATTCTCCCCTTTGCCCTGGGGGGCTGCAGCTGGGGTCTCTTAGCCTTGCTTGCCACCTTTGCTGATTGCTCCCTGTACGGGGTGAGCAGTAGGATAAGCACTCTCCCTGCCCTATTTGGCAGATGCTGGAGGGAGGGGGGAAATAAATCCCCTCCCTGCTCCCTTTGCCTAAGGGGGCCATGCTGGCTGGCCTCTGGCCACATCTCTGCCCCTGCCCTTGCCGCTGGAGTGGTAAAGGGGGAGGTACCCTGATGGGGCGGCAGCAGCCCCTGTGATGGTGTCTTGGGAGTGCAAGCCTCTTTCTGGTGGGGGGCTGTGCTGTGGGTGGGGGGAGGGCAGGCAGAGCTGCTGCAGGCTGTGGGGCAAGCAGTGGTGCACTGGGAGGGGACTTGGGAGGCTATGACCGTTCCTCTGAGCCACAGTGGCACCATTCACACTGTGGTGGTAATTATAGCAAACCAAAACAAGGCCACATTTATTTGGCAACCAGATGCACGTAGGACCTTAGGTTAATACACCTAAGTCGAATGAAATGGAGTCCATGTCAAGAACAGTAACAAGTTTAGCAGGCCTATTGTCCCTTTGCTGCCCTGTGTCTGAATCCCTGTGCACCAGTGTGGTCAAACTCAAGTCTCCTGCTCATTAGAGTTGGACTTCCACATGTGAAGATGACCAGGTGAATAGCTGATAATATTTGGCTGAGAAATAAAAAAAAGGCATTAATTTCTGACTGACCCTTGTATTACGATAATTCCCGTGTTCTCCACATTGGGTTTTGGCTGCTTGTATTTGTTTCCATTGTACTTGTTGAAGGAGGCTGCTGCTTCAACTTTTTCATTATTCATATCACTTTCCCTGTGTATTGATAAAATGCTTCTTATTCATTATTCCACATTACATTAAATGAATAAAGTCTCCAGTATTCCTTCTGAGTTTGCTCTCTGCCCTCAAGGGCAAATTGTTTACAACCAACTTGCATGGAAGGAAAAAAACAAGTGTGCTTAGACAGGCAATTTGAGGAGCCAAAGGAAAAAGCATAACACCGCTTGGCATTTGTTTAGAAGCTGATTCTAAGGTTTCCAACTTCTGGCTGAATAAACTTAAATCCTTTCTTCTTGGCTGTTGGAGGACTGTCCAGCCGGAGAGAGTGTCCAGTTTCCAGTTACAAAAAGGCCCATCTGACAAGCTAATAAAACCTTTTTACAGCTGCCAACAAGGTTCCCCTTCAGACTGTTAAAATAGGTTTCATGCCGTATGTTAAGGTGGATGGGAAGCTCTGTGCCATTGCTTATTTGTGGGCACTGCAACAGTTTAAAAAAAATCCAACATATTTGGAGAGAGAGAAACAAAAACTAAAACGATGAAGTTATGTGGGATGGTTTATTTTGCTCTCTGCTGGCAGTAGCTTATCACCCGCAGAATTGGACTAGCACCTTGGAAAGCTATTTTTTAATAGCAGCCGTACATTTACATGAGGTGCTAATGCTCTAGCAGGGGTTCAGGTCATTAGCAAAGTGAGCGAGAGAGGTATGTAACAGAAGGGTTGGAAGAAGTGCAAAAAAGCTTAAAAACATTTTAAATAAAACCTACTCAACTGAAAATCTCCATTTCAGGAGCAGCAGGAGCTTCCCTTTAAAAGACCATTGAATGTTAAATTTCTTAAGGCAGCTGTTAGCACAGTAAAATAAATGTATGAGAGTATATTGAGGCTGTTCTCTCCAAGCATCTGAAATGAGTTCTATGGAAATGAAATCTTAAAAAGTGCCTTAATTTAAATGAATGCAGCTGACTTGTATGCCATCTCCTTTGGGCAATACCCATCTGAATTTTGGAGTAGGCACCAAGCTGAGCATGCTGTTAACTTTCAACAGGTAATAAACAAGAGCAGAGGGATGTTACATAACACAGCAACACCAGAGCCACAGGCATAGTAAGAGAAGTGGTGCTATGTTTTTTTTTTGAATGATGGGGTCACTAAACTGAAGAGAGTGAGAATGACATGCCACTCAAGTCTTCTGCGTGCTTTAATGTCGGTCCTTCATGACAGCAGCAAGGACTGAGGATCATGCTGCGAAGTGATCCAATTGTCTTCACAAACATGAAATAGCAAAAAGATAACTGGGCTCTTAAGAACCAGAAAATGATGTAGTCTCAGAAACATTCAGTTGTCCTACTCACCTTAAATTAGCTTCCTTCTCACATGGCAGAGGCCTCCCTCCACAGATCTGCAGCCATGTGAGGTGGCCTGCTCTCCCACTATGGGCCTGAAGTGATTAGGCACAGTGTGCAGCTGCCTCCAGTTCCCTGTTGATCTGTAGGACTGATAGGCAGCCCTACACCGATCCAGCACCCAGATGGCCTCTCATTGGAGGGCAGGAACTCCACCTCCAAGCAGAAATAAGGTCCTGTCCAAGAGGGGGAAGGTGATTGATTGGTCAGGGGAATTATCTCTGGGCCTTTCTGCTGGTCCAGAAAAGGGCAGAAAAACAGGTCTATGGGAAGAAACGGGATGGAACGCAATCTGGGCATAAGGACGAAGCTGCAGAAACAGCCTATGTGCAGAACAGGAGTCATGGCCAGTGTCGTGCCAATGGAGATGGACACCGACGACGCAGGGGCAACTAGGGGTTTTCTTGCTGGGCTTGTGCTGTGCATATACAACACCAGCACTCAGTAGGAAAGGCAGAAGGTATCATGTCTGGGGCAGGAGGGGGTTGCTGGGAGAACTACTCAGGTGTTGTGCGAATTTAAGGTGGGTGGGTATTCTGCATGCAGAAATGCTGGAGCCTCAAAATATAGTCTCCTATGTGGATCTGTGCTCCTTGCTCGTTATCTGTGACACGTGTTTCTGTAGTTGCCATCCCCATTATGGCTTCTAAGCATTCTGCCATCTTGTCTCCTACCCCTCTCTGCTGTTGGTGGGTACCAAAATTGTCTTGTAAGTGTTAGAAATGAGTCTGGGGGTCAGTACAGTTGAGGTCTTGGAACATATCCCTATTTGTTGCATTGTAAAGTGGGTTCCCTTTACGTGAATTTGAGTTATGTGCTGTTTTCTATTAACACATGTACAGTAGGGCTGTGTGAAATTTCACCGTGTGTTTTGTTTCGAAGCTGTTTCAACGTATTTTGCGCTCAAAACAGTGAAATCGAAATGGAACAAAAGGCTTTGAAACAGCTTTGACATGAAACAAAAGCACTTGAAATGTTTTGAGTTTTGAAGCTGGGCTTACTTGGCTTCAGCGTTGATCCCAGATGGCACCGGCAGCCTCCTCTCATCCAACATGCAGATCTGGGGGCTCACACCCCCAGGAGGGCTGTGAGGCTGTGCCAGACTCCTCCAAGGGGTACGAACCCCCAGATCTGCATGCCGGATGAGAGGTGGCGGCGGCTGCTGCTGCTGCTGCTTGGGACTGGTGGCAGCAGCAATCTTCCCCGGCACTGGGTGCAGGGTGCACCCAGCACTGGTCCCAAGTGGCAACTTGAGCCTTCTCTCATCCAGTGCACAGACCTGGGGTTTGTACCCCCAGAAGGAGTCTGGTACAGCTCTGCAGCCCTCCTGGGGGTACGAGCCCCTGGATCTGCATCCTGGATGAGAGGAGGCTCAGGCTGCTTCTCCCACCAGCCCTGGGCATAGGCTGCACTGAGTGCCAGGGAAGATTGCTGCTGCCACAGCCTGAGCCTCCTCTCATCCAACCTAGATCTGGGGGCTTGCACCCCTGGAAGGAGTCTGGCACAGCCCAGCAGCTCTCCTGGGGGTGCGAGCCCCCAAATCTGCCCTGGATGAGAGGAGGCTCAGGCTGCCATTCCCACCAGGGACTAGCGCTGGGCATGGGCTGCGCCCAGCACCGGACAAGATTCCTGCTGCTGCTACCTGTCCTAGGTGGCACTGGCAGCCTGAGCCTTCTCCCATCCAGTGCAGATCTGGGGGCTCACACCCCTGGGAGGAGTCCAGCACAGCCCGGCAGCCTGATTAACTATAGGCTCTCACCTCTATCCTTGGGAAAACTAGAAAAAATCATTAAGGATCACATTTGTAGGAGCCCAGCAGGGGAAATAATGCTGAAAGAAAATCAGCAGAGGTTCACTGCAGGTAGATGCTGCCTGACTAATCTTGTTTCTTTTTATGACCAGGTCACAAAATGCTTAGATGCAGGAGTTGAGGTAGATGTCATCTACCTAGACTTTAAGAAGGCCTTTGATACAGTATTGCATTCCATTCTCGTAAATAAACGGACAGGCTGTGGTGTAGATGATTACACAGTTAGGTGAGTGGCTACTTGGCTTAGGGGTCGCACCCAGAGGGTGGTGGTGGATGGGTCAATATTGACCTGGAAAGATGAGGGCAGTGGAGTCCCATAAGTCTTGGTCCTTGGACCAGTGTTATTTAATGTCTTCATCAGTGACTTGGACAAGGGCATGTAGAGCACCCTATCCAAGTTCACAGATGATACCAAATTATGGGGCAAAGTTAACACACTAGAGGGTTGGGAACAGATTTAGCCAGATCTGGACAGGTTGGAAAAAATGGGCAGAATGAAATAGGATGCAGTTCAACAAAGACAGGTGCAAAGTGCTGTACCTGGGCAAAAATAACTACCAATACACTGACAGGCTGGGGGAGCATAGCAGCAGAAAGGGATCTTGGAGTCACAGTTGACTCCAAGTTGAGCATGAGTTGTCAATGTGACAAAGTGATCAGCAAGAGTAACTTTATTATGTATTAGCAGATGCATGACAAATGGGTCCAGGGAGGTGATGCTTCCCCTCTGTGCGGCACTGGTCAGCCCACAGTTGGAGTACTGCGTCCAGTTTTGGGTGCTGCACTTCAAGAGGGAGGCGGAGAATCTTGAGAGGGTTCAGAGAAGGGCCACTTGCATGGTGAGAGGCCTGCAGGAAAGGCCCTAAGAGGAGAGACTGAAGGATCGAGATCTCTTCAGCCTTCGCAAGAGAAGGCTGAGGTGATCGTATGGCTGCCTATAAATTCATCAGGAGAGGGCAGCAGGGGATAGGAGATGCTCTATTTACTAAAGCATCCCCTGTAGCAACTAGGAACAATGGCCACAAATTGATAGAGAGCAGATTTAGGTTGGACATTAGAAAGAACTTCTTCCCAGTAAGGTTGCCAGAATCTGGAATGGGCTCCCAAGGGAAGTGGTGCTCTCCTCTACCTTGGGTGTCTTCGAGAGGAGACTGGTCAAGCACCTGGCTGGGGTGGTCTGACCCCAGCACTCTTTCCTGCCCAGGGCAGGGGATCGGACTCAATGACCTACTAAAGTCCCTTCTACCCTAACATCTATAAATCGATGAAATGAAACGAAATACTGTCCCTTCAAAACAGACATTGTTTTGCACAGCCCTAATGTACAGCATAAAGCAAGGGAAACCTGTATTTGGTTACCCAGATCCTGCAGTAGCCTGTTCTGGACATAGTTCCTTGTGTGTCTTCTGTGTTCAGTTTCTTTCTTGATAATGTAAGTGTTCGTATGATGTTGGAAGATTGCAGATCTCTGCAGCTAGGTTAATTGGAATGGAAGGTCCATTTGTTAGCATTATAAGCAATTAGCTATTACTTAAACCTGTACTTGGTTTTAAGAGGTAGAGATGATGGATCTTGGTCTCCAGATGCAACGTGTGTGTGTATGTGTGTGTTTGTTTATGTATAGCTTGCTTTAGGGACAGCCTTGGTAAAATGAACAGTGTTTTGAATAGAACAATGTATTGTTACATACATTCATAAAGTCATAGAATCATAGAAGTAGGGTCGGAAGGGACCTTGTAGATCTTCAAGTCCAACCCCCTGCCAGGGCAGGAGAAAAACTGGGCTCAAATGACTCCAGCCAAGTAGGCATCAAGCCTCCTCTTAAAGATCCCCCGGGTAGGAGCCAGCACCACTTCCCTTGGAAGTTGGTTCCAGAAAAGTAATCATCACAACAGTGTCAGAACACAGCTAACCTGATTTAACCAAAGAAATGTGCCTCCCCAATAGTAAGATACTCATTAAGCAATAACATGCAGCCAGATACTGCTTTTTCTCATTTCTGTTCCTGGTGAGTCCACAAATTTTGTGTATTCCTCAGTCCTACTTAATTGTGGTACAATTCTGAAGAGTTGGACTTAACGTTTAGGTAAACAGGTGTTATTTTGCTTGTCGGACGGTAACTTGAAGCAGGTACACAAGTGGTTATCATGACAAATAGGGAGTGAGGGGTACAACAGAGGTAGTCTTACCTCAATCCTGGTTAAGCTTTTTGAGATAATTATCCTGGCGCATGTCCACTTTAGGAGAGATGTGGACAACATGGAGAGGAGGGCCACTCGCATAATCAGGGGGCAGCAGGGCAGGCCCTACAAGGAGAGGCTACGGGACCTGAACCTGTTCAGCCTCCAGAAGAGAAGGCTGAGGGGGGATCTAGGGGCCTGTTACAAACTAGTCAGGGGGGATCAGCAGGCACTGGGGGAGTCCCTGTTCCCCCAAGCACTGCCAGGAGTGACTAGAAATAGCGGTCACAAGCTGGCAGAGGGTAGATTCAGGCTAGATATCAGGCGGTGCTACTTCATGGTCAGGGCAGCTAGGATCTGGAATCAACTTCCAAGAGAAGTGGTGCTGGCTCCTACCTGGGGGTCTTTAAGAGGAGGCTAGATATACACCGGGCCAGAGTCATTTGACCCCAGTACTCTTTCCTGCCATGGCAGGAGGTTGGACTAGATGATCTACTCAGGTCCCTTCCGACCCTAGAAACTATGAAACTGTAAGGTGAGCAGCTTATTTTGAAAGCATGTGGTATATGAGAAAATACACTAAAACAAACTAAGAATCATAGCAACCAGAATGGCTCCACCATATGAACAAACAGATTTTCTATCCCAAAACACAGGAAAGTGCTAAACTTGCAACAATCATGTAATTCTCCTCTAAATTGGCTAGAGACTGGGCAAAAAATTATCTTACAGAAAGGGCTGTGAGGTTTTCAGTGGCCACAAAGAGCCTCAGTTTTCTTCTCATTTAAAAGGTGTTGCCTTGAACAGCAAAACACTTGGTTATGGCTTTAATTCAACACCAACTCAGCATCTCATTTATCCACAGCAGTCACTGCAACCCCTTCAGCTGTTGCTGAAGATCTCCATTCATACATTGAATAAATTCCATTCTTGCTTTACTTAGGGAAAGAAGCCCAGTGTAATATATTTGAAAATTTGCCCAGTCTCTCCTTGTTGAGGATTTCTGGTTTCCTTCACAATGATTGGTGTGAATTCAAATCTACGCTGTTTAGAAAAAAATAGAGTTTACAGTTGTTCTGTTAAAACAAAGCATGAACTGATGCACCATTCTTCATCTTCACTGAGAAGGTTAAGAATAAAAGCATTTTAAAGAGGAATCTGTAGGCTCTCTCTTGAGGAAGCAGTTGCACTCCCCCAAATGCTGGTTGAATTCCTTACCCAGACAGTGAAGATTTCTAACAATCATATGACAAAGGATCATAGCTAGCCCATGAGCAGTGTGCTTTGGAGGTACGTTAAGTCAGTTCTCAGACCTTTCTAGCTTCTGACAAAGCCTGCCAATTATTGAGAGAGTAAACCTGGCCCCAGCAAACTAAATAGTGAAATGATGTTTTCATTTTGAATATATAGCATGTGAAGTATTAATTAAGCTGTCACCACTATGCTGTCTTTAATTCCCATTAAACATGAACCAATGTCTACCATTAAGTTTCAATAACTGAAGCCTTTATGGATTTGTATAGCCCTTGTATAGTTAAGCATGGAAAGAAGTAGCCTTAATGTAAGGCAAATTAAACTCTTGGTAGTAATGTAAGTTATTACACTCTTTGACACAGCAGCCTTCATTAAAGATTATGAAGTGCTTTACCAAGGTAAGTAAGTATTAGGGCTATGCAAAGCTTTGGTCCCTGATTCGATTCGGTGGAGATTTGGCCCAATTTTGTGGCTGAATCTCCAAATCCAAATTGAATCAAGAGACCCTTTAATCTCTCCGAACAGAATTGGAACCCTCCAAATTGATTCAGAGAGATTTGGAAAGATTTGGCAACTCAGACAAAGACAAAACTTAGAATGTTTTTTCTACATACCTCAAGGTACCAGGTGGCTTGTGGATGCTGCGATGGTGTGGTGGATGAAGTGTCCCACAGGAGTGTGGAGGGTCCACTGGGGAGCATGCTGGGGGGGCCCCCCCGTGCCTCCCTGGCTCGATAACTGGTGCCTCCTGAGTCTGGGGGGGGAACCTGGGGTCCCCCCATAGCCAATTCCCGAGCTGGGGGAGGCATGTCCCCCCCCCCCAGCCCCCGCGAGCTCGGCGGCGGACCCGGAACTGGACCAGAAGTACTTCCAGTCCACTTCCGGGTTTGCCGCTGAGCATGTGGGGGGCCCCCTCATGCTCCTGTGGGATTCTCCATCCACCCCACCATCGCAACGTTCACAAGCTGCACCTGGTACCTCAAGGTATTTAAAGCTGTGTCTATTGCCGAATCACTGATTCTCCAGATCAGGATCGAATTTTCAGATTCAGCCGAATCAAATTGGGGACAGTGAGCTGAACCAACAAATCAAATCACTGTCCTCAATTTGGGCTGAATCGAATATGGCCCGTTTTGCACACACCTATCATCATCTTGGTTTAATGTAGGGTTTCTCTATTTCTAAATGCTCATTTGGGCAAGTAAGGGCTGATTTCTCAGGGGTCCTGTGCACCTGATGTTCTTAGCAAAGAGCTCAGTAGCTCTGCCAATAGGTCTTGGTTTTCTAAAACAGGTTATCCAAAATTAGAGATAGACACTTCGAAAATTTAGACTGGCTTGAAGTCATGCAGCAAGCCAGTAGCATACCCAGAATTATGTTCTCCTAATCCTGAGTGTTGTAGTCAGTTCATTAGATTACATTGCATTTAGTACTTTATCACTGACAAATAATCAGGTTCAAAGTAATTGGCAAGGAATCATCTTGCTGAAAAAGGCTTCATGGACTCCACTGAGAGTTTTGTTCCCAATAGGACTGGATATATAAGGGGTTGAAATTAGCTCATCTAATGATATGTACAAAATAGTTATCTATGAAGCTTATTAAAACAAGCATTGCCATGGGGGAAGGGAGGATGCAGCGGCCTTTTCATTCCTGTTTTACCCAAACTTTAAAACCAATTGCCTAGGAAGGGTAATGGCATTTCTATTCAGACAGTACTGAAATGATTGAATTATAATTGAATGATGGCTGATACTGGGTTTCTGCTAATTTCTCTTCACTCTACAGGTGTTAACAACCCTCTGTCTTTTTCAATGGTCTTCTTGTTCCACTATTCAAGCCTTTCTTTCTTTGGGCCTGGTAATTTCTCTCTTCTATTTCACCCTGCAGCGTCTTTTAGCTCTGGTTAAAAATCTTAGGTGTAGTAATATTAACTCAGGTGAACTTTGACTCAGTGACATTAAAGTATGGGAGACACTGTCAAGATACTCCAGACGACTAGATTTTTTTTCTTTTATGAATCTGAATAAGACATGTACAATGACTGCAAGATTACTGAAACAATATATATTGACTGGTTTTGCCTAGTTTGTCTTTTTAAAATGTAATGTATAATCTAGCAAATTAGATCACATTCCATTCAGTTATATTATTTTTACTTGGATCTTAAACTGAATAATAGTGCTAGGCCCCTAGTAAATTAATAAAGCTTCTAGCTTTTCTTTAATTGTAGGAAAAAAGTGTTCTATCTAATGATATGCCACAACATCTGCACCTTTCTTTTCAAAATCCTTGATTTGACGTTGCCATCTTAATAGAATCACTGTAGCATAGCATCCTAACTTCATTTTCCAAGCAGCCAAAGCTTGGTTCACCCTGTAGTATGGGGAGACATTGAGAGGCCTCAATTCCAACATGTGACTTTTTCTACTAGTGTTGGTCCTGTTGGCATAAACACTACTTGGTTTTGTTTCACATAGTCTTGAGGAGCAAGTAGAAAGTGTTGTTTTGCATTTTCTGCATTATTTAGTTTAGTTTCCATATGAGGGGAGGCAGCCTTTGCAGGATGACTCATTATCAGGTTTAGCATGGCTTTTTGACTGAATTCCACATTTGTGTAGTCACTCAGAAGGGGTGTCCTGATAAGAGAGCTAGCTCGTTCCTTCTCAGCTGCAGTCTCTTTTTCAGCGATTTTTGAAGCATCTGCACTGGTGTCTGGGCTACCTCCAGCCACTTCAAACTGGCTCTTATCAGGCTCATTGTCTTCCTTTGTGCCCTCAAAGGGATCTAGTTCCCAAGAAGCCTTTGACTCCCATTCTATGACATGAAGACTGGTAGTGTCATTGTCAGATTGTATTTGAAGTAATGATATTGAAATGGGTCCTGGAGTATCCTGCAAAATGACATTGAAAAAAATTTTTTTTTTCTGCATTTGGTAAAATTAGGATATTAAGGTAAGTAATTTACTAAAACTAAGGAACTGAAAAACAAAATCATGGAACAGGAAGCCTGGCTCTGCCTATTACCTACCTATTTGAGGTAATCTAGCTAGATAAGCAGTTCTGTTTACTATCTGAATTCACAGCTTAAACCCAGTGCTTCTGCACATTTATCACCAGGGAAATAAATACTTCTTTCTAAGACCATGGTCTCTATCCCCTAGTGTTAAACGTGATTGTTCCTTGTTGGAATCAAAACTCATGGCAGAAATGTTATCTTTTCTTAGACCAACTAGATATTTGCAAAAATAAAATTCTTTATTTGCAAGCTTTGCTTGTTTGTACCTTAGGGAGATAATGTATCACTAACTACAGGATGTGCTGGACAGGGTAATTTATCAATGAATTTGATTCACATATTACTATAAACATTTAAAGACTTTAGTTGAATGGTACAACTCTTCCAAACTGCTTTTGATACCACTCCCTCTGTGGTGCCTTTTTTCACCTCCCTGTCACTTTGTGGTTTAGGGAAAGAGTGGGTTAAATATAGAACAGCATAATGCAAAAGCCATTCATTACCCTGGTAGAAATATGTAGCATGTTTGGTTTTTTTCCCCTTTTACAGCTGTGAATACAATTACATGTGAGAGCGCTTAAAAGTTTGATATATACCATAAATAGTACCCTTGTCTCCTGGTTACATGGAGGGTTTTTTTGGTTTTTTTTTTCTTGTTCTAAATTATGGACTGGATGCTATGTTCTCTGACCCATAAAGTCATTAATCTTTTTCACTTATTTTAAGTTGACAAGCTATGTAATAACCACTGGCACAAGAAATGAGCAAGATTATATTGTATTTGATTTCCTTATTTCATTTTGTTTTCTGCCAATTTCTGAAAGATGTCTGGCCCAAAAGAGCAACCACCCTGCCAGAACTAGTATTCCATGAAACCTTAAGAAGGCTGGCAAGCAGGGTTCTTTGGGTAGATGTGATATCTTTTATTAAACCAACTGACTAGTTGGAAAAAATTTCTTTGTAAGCTTTCAGGCACAAGCACCCTTCTTCAGGCATAGGGAGTCTCTGCTGTTCTGAGATCTCCAAGGAATGAAAGAATCTGAAAAGAAGGCTAAAAAGAAGGCTGGAGGCTTTGATCCATGACTTTTTTATTTGTACTCATAATGGATGCAGCAGATACTTGGTTGTATTCAAAATTTTCCCTATTTAAATGGAGACCTATATACTGGGTGCATCTACATGAGACACTTAATACTCAGTAGCCTAATAACACTGGACAGTAGCATGTCACAGCACAGGCAGTGCTAATATGCTACTGTGCAGTATTATTAGGCTTCTGCTCAGTATTGTCACTAAAAAAGCCGGCACAGCTGGGCAGTAACTCTAGTTACCGCACATTTAGTTAGTACTTCATTAAGCAAGTTCTAAATTAAATGTGCCGTAACTACTGTGCATTAATGAATGCATAGATGTGCCCACTGTGTGTTTTACACAGAGGGATTTTGTATGTGGGATTCACAGAAATAGCAAAATTTCTGCATCTTTGAAACCTAACATTGTCTAGGATAATCCTTATTACGGAATAGTCTCTTATCAAGAAGTGGTGACAACCAGAATGACAGCTGCAACATCATGGTTAATGAGCATAAAAACTGGGTAACTGGATAAGGCACTAACAAGTGAAAGAGAACATAAGCTGTATATACTTCTCTTTGGGTTCATCTACATGTGATTCTACATTGCCGTAGCAACACGCTACAGCGGGGTGGGCAAAATGTGGCCTGGGGGCCGGAAGCGGCCCACCAGGCCATTCTACCCAGCCCACGGGGCCCCTAAAAAATTTAGAAAATTAATATTTATCTGCCCCGGCTGCCTGTCATGTGGCCCTCAATGGCTTGCCAAAACTCAGTAAGTGGCTCTCTGCCCAAAATAATTGGCTGCCCCTGCACTACAGTGATGTAGCATCCACAGTCATTTACACATGACCAGCAGCTACTTCACTGCAGCAACATGCTTTCCCGGTATAGCATGCTGCTATATGCTAAAGTAGCTACTAAAAATAACCATGCGCTGCACGTATGATGCAGTATGGGCTGTTATTGCGCCACGATTTAGTACAAGGCACAGTAACAACATCGCCATAGAGACATACGTAGATGCGCTCATTCAGTCCTATCGCTGGCTGAAGAACTAAAGCAAAAACCTCATTTTACTTGTGTTTACAGCTATTGGCTTAAAAAATAAGTGGAGGTATGAGACAAACAGGCAAGGCCGTGGATGAAGAAAAAAGAAAGACTGATATTTAACTGAATCTGAAAAGCAACAAGAGCAATGGAAGTGAAATAAATATTAACTGTTAAAAGAAAATGGTATTTATTTGAAATTAGTATTTCAAATGGATTCAAACAAGGATTACATTATACTGACTGGGTGCATTAGAAATGACACAACAGCTCTGCCCCCCTAACCACTAAATTACCAAGCTTCATGGTATAAACATTTGTACTCATCTGGAGTTAATGGCAAATTTTGTTCTGATTAGCTTACACCGTCTTTGTCCATTACAGTGGTTTTGGCACCTCCCTCTGAACTATCTGGTAAAAGAAGTGCCAGACATTGATCATTGCCTTGATCAGTTTCATGTCAGTTCCTGTGTTCCAAAATGTTGTATTTCAACAGCTGCTGTTACTCAGTGAAGCGCTTAACCCAGGGAGTCTTAGATTTATTTTCTTTATGATTTATGGCCTCTTTTCTGAGGTTACAAAGGAAATCCTCACTAGAAACTTTGTCACCTGAAGCTTGATTCTTTGTTTCTACCAGGACTTTTCCACTTATTAACCTGACACACTTCATTCTTGATCATTTTCTGAATGCTTTTGACTACTGTGAAACTTCTTAAAAGACCTGAACAATTGAACAATGCTGATTGGTATGTGCAGTTGCCCGTACTTTACGTTTCGTGAGTCTTAATAATTTCAGCTCCTCCTTTTCAAATTAAAGCATAGACTATTCAAGCTCAAACTATTTCCCTGGTACATTTCAGGAGTGTCCCTATGTTATACATGTACAGGGTAACTGGTTAGAGTTTGGGGCATACTTTTACTTGGCATTACTCCTTAGTGGCAGCTCCTGAATCTAATTACCAGTTTGGTGGAGAGGTCCTGCAGTTTTTAATTAAGTAGGATTCTTGAATCAAACTGAATTGAAAGTAGCTTGCAACCCTGTTTGGGAGGAACATGTATTCCTGCTCTTTAGAAGGCAGATGTTTAGAGGCCTGAGTTGTGAACAGGATGACCCTGAGGTGTCCACAAGGGGCGCTTATGAGAGAAACTTCTAACTTGTGCAAGAAACCCTGCCAGCAGCAAAAGTGCACCCCTGACTCTTTAGCAATCGTTGCCTAGCAGGTGCCTTCTTAAATAACTATGGTGAGATCAGTTAGGGAACTAGTGATTTCTCTAATAGTGTGGTGACGTTGGAAACAGAGCTAAAACTAAACCAAATTCTAACAGTATCAGAAGATGCAAAGCATTTTATCTAAGTTTCATGTTTTTGGACTATTTTACGAATTACTGACGGGCCCTAGACTTATCAGCTATTGATCCTGATGGTGAAAATTGACTGTTTAAGAATTGATTGACTCCACTTTCCCTTTTATAATTTTTTGGGATTATTGTTTTGTTTTTGTTGCTCTTTTTACCTTTGATTTTGTACATGTTATATAATGCTTTGGATGAAAAATCCTTTAAGCTAAATGAGTAGGAATATCTTCTATAATAAGTCTGTTGCTATGTTTCTGATATTACCATGGCTTCCACTTAGTCTTTAGTTACCAGGAACATTTCTGTGAAGTATTTAGTTGCCATTTATCAAGAATGTTTTGTTTTCAAAATTGAGAAAAAGGACTTAAAATCTGTATTGTTGTAAAAGCTCATTCAAACGTACTTTTCATACCTCTGGATTTGTTCTTGCCATTTCTTGGATGGTGTTACTATTTCTTGGATTTGGTACGCTTGGCCAACACTGTCTTTTTGACCTGGAAAGGCATCTTCATTAAACTGGGATATTCTGTCAGTTATTAACAACCAAAAAAATTGAAAGCCAGAACCCTTTTGGCCCGTATTTCCCCAGTAAGTTAGTGACTTTGTAACTGTGTAATTATTTAGTATCATTAAGAGCTTCAAATCTACCCAATAAGCTGGCTTTATTTCTATGTCTACTTCATATCTTAGACTCTCCTTAATTTACCACTATTTCCACCAACTGTCTGCTGGCTACTCTTGTTCCCCATTTTTCCTTTGGGGTTTTTACAGTTGTATAAGCATGGGGAGTTTGTCTTATGATTAGTCATTTACAGGTGGATTTCCATAGAAAGGGGGAAATCCTGCCTTTGACTTCTCCTCCATGAGCAAGCATGAGCTTGTGAAGGTCTCTCCCACAGACCTAGAGACCAGGAGGGTGAGTGTAAAACAGCTGCCCTATTTTCTATAGTTTGGGCTTCAGGTCATAGGTAGAAAAGACAACATGTGCAAGCCTTCATAAAACAAGCCAATAGACAACTCCCTGATACCACCTACTACAAAAAACTAGAGGAAGATCCAATTCCCTCTTTCAGCTTAGAATTCAAAACCACCATCAAATCATTTCCATCAAAACGACAAGAAAAGCTGGAGAAACTAATCCCCCCGCTACCCAACCCAGGGACTTTTTACATGCTCCCTAAAATCTACAAACAGGGGAACCCAGGCAGACCTACAATATCCACCCATGAAACCTTAACTGAGGAAATACCAGGTTTAATTGAATCCATCCTAAAACCTCTTGTCACCCAAAAAGCAAGTTTTGTCCAAGACACAATAGGCTTTCTACGAAAACTTAAAAACATAGATCACCTTCCCAGCAATACCCTCCTGGCCACCATGGATGTTACTAGCTTATATACCACCCCGCACCAGGATGGTATCCAATCCTGCCTTACATATCCATGAAAGCAAGATTACAATTCAGAGAACAGATCTAAAGATATTACTGAACTTATACACTTCATCCTCACACACAGCAACATCACTTTCAATACCCAACACTTCCTCCAGACCATGGGCACAGCTATGGGCATCAACATGGCCCTACAACATACCAACTTTTTTAGGGAGGCCACCAAGAAAAATTTCTTAAGAATTCTTCTTCCCATGATACCTAAAGGCCTTTGTACATGACACTGTGCTTAATCCTCATTAATTTACTGTGCTTTAAAACTTGTAATCCGGGTTAATTTGGTGTGTTGTGTTTGTGTTCGCACAACACACTCTTTTGAGTGACTCAAGTCCCGCGTGTCATTCCCCGCAGATTCCATCAGGGGGAGCCAAATACCAATCTAGCTCGGATAGCCCCCTCGCTCCCACCAACTGAGTACAGCAGAACCCCTCACATTTGGTCAGGGCAGGGTGGGGGGCGGGGGCTGCCTCTGAGGGCAGCACAGGGGCCAGTGCCTGTGCTCGCGGAGGACGAGCAGGCAGGAGATGCTGCCCAGGGGGAGGGGAAAGCGGGGCTGTGGCCAACCCCATCCCTGTGCTATGTCCATGCAGGTTTTTTAAATGCAAGCCAAATGTCGAGCATTTCCTCCCTAGGTTCATTTTCAACATGGCTGCCGCTAATTAGAACTACAGTTCCCAGAATGCCTAGCGCAGCACGCGCCTGATCGAGAGCTGAGTTCGAGATTTTGCGTTGCTCCTGGCGGAGGCGGGGCGACGGCCTGTCAGAATCGTATGCAGGGCTGGGGGCTGTGGGTCGGGAGTGAGGGGCACCGCGGGGCTGCGGGTGAGATGGGGTCTGTAGATCAAGTTTGTGCGTGTGTTCCTAGGAACATCTCCAGTGCAATGAAGATGCAGGTTGGTCTCTGAGTGAGAGAACAAAAGCAATGGCGTTCTGCCTGAGAGGTGATAATTGGCACCTTTGATATTAAAACCTTTCCACAAAGCCAGGGCTTTTTAGTGGATGACAAACTGAAGGACTTTCAAGGTAGCCTGGCTGAGTGGGCAAACCAGTTTTTCTACTGTTCAGAAAAGTTCACTGACACTTGAGAGGTGATCAGGTTTTCACCTACTTCCCAATGTGCTTTGGGCTGCATTGGGTATGCAGCTGCTTTATCCTTTACCTCTGTAAAGGACATCATAAGGAATCATAAGGCAGGGTTGGAGGGGGAATGGGGAGGGACTCCTTGATATAGTAAAAGGCATGAGCAATGCTTTTAACATTTTAAGCCAGATGCTGTATAAAACATAAAACACTGTATTTACTAACGTAACATTAATAGTTATGGCTCAAAGCATATCTCAGCTTAGGGGGCTGGAAAGGATTGTGTAGTCAACAACAACAAGGTTTGAATGAATTTTTCACATTTGATAAGACTTTGTTTACTCGAATCTTGGTGACCTAAGCTGAGAGTTTCAAAGCTGCTGTGAGAGCAGCACAGGGCATCCACTTTGCACTAATTTTAATCGAGACTCCTGAGTCCAAATGCCTCAGATAACTCTGAAACATGGGCAGCATTGACAACATTGTGTTAACTTTTAATGCAAACTTCATATGTGTTGAGCCATAACTATTAATGTTGCATTAGTAAATATTCTGTTTTATGTCATCATCAGGAGGGAAGGAGCTCCCTGCTGCTGGGGCAGGGGGTCATGGTCCCCATCCAGGCTCAGGTGGCAGAGCAAGCAGCTCCTGGGGGCAGGGAGCAATCTCCTGCCCCCTGGTGGACAGCTGACTGGGAGCAGATTTGCTCCCAGTCAGTTGTCTACATGAGTGCTACTGTGCCATTACTAATCGAAAGTAAATTTGCTACTTGCATTTGCAGGTAGCAAATTTTACTTATGATTAGCAAGGTTTACTGAACAGTAAGCATGTGCACATGTAGATACACATGTTTACTTCACAGTAACCTAGGCTACTGCACAGTTAAGCATCTCGTATAGACATGCCCATTATGTAAGTGAACAACAGAACTTTACTTTTTTGCGCCTTCTCTTCAAAAGATTTGTTGCTCCTGACTTGACATTGGAAAGTCTGGTTGTAGAAAATAAAACATTTGACCCAACACACAGAACACAGTGAAATAAAATGCTATACAGAAGTTTAGTTAACATTACTCACTTACCTTCTAAGCATTGAAGAACAAATAATAGGTATAAAAATCATGGTGAACATGATGCCAAGACAAAGGGCAGTCACAATGCCTTCAAATTCTCCTGCATCTATGAGAGAGAAATGAGGAGACATGTCAGATTTAGGAGATCAGGATTGGAAGGAACTCCTGATCCTGTGAAGCTATGAAGGTGTCAACAGAACTTCTTAAACTTCATGCACATTCTGGGATCCCAACAAGCTTAGACATAAAGAAAAAATATAAAACTTATTTCAAGATTCACAATTTACTAGGAGCTGAACTTTTTACATCTATACTTTGCCTATAGAAAAAGGGTGGGAAAGGAGTAGGGAAACATCCTGTCTTATTTATAAGCTCCAATTACCATAATTTAAGGTCCTTCATCTTAGTTCTGACTGTCTGAAACTGCTTCAGTTAGTTCAACTTGAAAATGCCTTTAGACCCATGGTTACAGGGGAGTAGGTTGTAGCTGTGTTGGTCTAAGGACATAGGCAAACAAGGTTCTTTGGGTGAATCAGATATCTTTTATTAGACCAACTTAAATAGTTGGAAAACCATTTTTAAGCAAGCTTTCAGGTTCAAAAACCCTTCATCATGCTAAGGAAGTATCAGCAGTTGATGTGTGCTCTTCCTGGATGGAAAGAAAAGTAAAGAAGCCAGTAACTGTGGGGGTCATGGAGATGTGTTGGCAGGTTTTGCATGTCTTGTCATGGATCCATTTAGTGTGGTCTGGGTCTGAGGAAGTTTGCTTCTGGTGATGAGGTTAACAAGGGGTGGTGCTTGTTTGAAAGCTAGGATGGGTGGCTCAAGGGAAGATCTTTTTAAGAGTAGGGTGTCTTTCTAGTATGGGTTGCAATTGTTTGAGGATTTTCCGTGCGGGTTCGAGGGACGGGTGATATGTCATAAATAGCAGCGTGTGCTTTGTGGGGGGGTTTCTTCTGTACTGCAGCACTTCTTCATGTGGTATCCGGGTGGCTCTTTCACACATGCGATCTATCTCTCTGGAGGAGTGTCCTTTTTGGGTGAAAGCCTTTTTAAGATTGGTGAGGAGGCAATCCCGGGTGTTCTCTTCAGTGCAAATTTGGTGGTATCTGAGGGCTTGGCTGTATATCACAGCTTTTTTGATGTGTTTAGGGTGATTGCTGGTTCTGTTGCAGATATGTATGTTGGTCTGTGGGTTTCTTGTATAACGTGGTCTGTATTTTATTATTCTGGATACTGATCATTGTGTCTAAAAAGGAGATGTTGGTGCTGGAGTATTCTAGAGAAAGTTGTATGGAGGGATGGTGATTGTTGAATTTCTGATGGAAGTCAATCAGAGATTGTAGGTTTTCAGTCCAAATGATGAAGATGTCATCAATATATCTTAAGTATAGCAAGGGTTTGGTGGTGCAGTTCTTGAGGAAATCTTCTTCCAGGTGGCTCATAAAAAGGTTGGCATATTGTGGGGCCATTTTGATGCCTATAGCTGTTCCTATCATCTGGAGGAAGTGTTGGTTATTAAAAGTGAAATTGTTGTGTGTGAGGATGAACTGTATAAGGTCAGTAATGTCTTTGGGTCTGTATTCTGAGTTATAATCTTGTTCCTGTAGATATGTAAGGCAGGCTAGAATGCCATCCTGGTGTGGGATGTTGGTATATAGGCTGGTAACGTCCATGGTGTTGCTGGGAAGGTGGTCTGTCTTTAAGTTTCTGTAGAAAGTCTGTAGTGTCTTGGACAAAACTTGCTCTGCAGGTGACAAGTGGTTTTAGGATTTATTCAATGAAACCTGCTATTTCCTCAGTTAGGGTCTTATGGTTGGATATGATAAGTCTCTCTCAGTCCTGATCCTCAAAGGAAACTTACAAAACACTTCCCAGAGACGAGCCTATGAACTCCACTTCATCAACGTCCTGGATACTAGAAATCATGGACTAAATATAGACATTGGATTTACGACACATTATAACCTGCCTGACATCTGACTCCCCAGGTACTTCTCCACTATTTAACCCCCTTTTCTCTCTCTTCCCCCACCCCCCCAGTCTGTCTCACCCACTGACTCCTCAATCTACATCTTCACTGACTGCCTATCTTATATGCATACCAGCCCAGCCCCTGGCTTCTTTACTTCTCATTCCATCAGGAAGAGCACACACCAATTGCTGAAACTTCCTTAGCCTGACGAAGGGTTTTTGAACCCAAAAGCTTGCTTTAAAATTGTTTTCCAACTATTTAAGTTGGTTTAATAAAAGATGTCAGATTCACCCAAAGAACCTTGTCCGCCTTTAGACCCATGGGGCACTTTTGCCTCCATTGGTCCAGGATCCTTTTACCTGTGCCCTACAATTACAACACTGATTCCATAACCAGCTACAATTATGTCCAACTGGCTTGGTTGTAAAATAAAAAGCAACTTTATCCATTATACCACTACATGTCAACTGTGGCTATTGAGTTGTGGTAACTACGCTACCTATCACATTTTTCCACCAACTGTATTTGGGAGGGTTTTGTCACAGATCCTTCTGTTTCAGCAGGTGATAGATTACTCAGTGGAGATGCACTGCACAGGCATCAGTGCAGTCTGCGAATCCCCAAGGCAAAAAGGGTTGTGAGAAACCACAGACTTTCCTGCAGATTTGGACATAGTTGGGAGTACCCTGTCTATGTAGCAAAACCCAAGTGTCAAAATGGCTGTAGGAAGATGTTGCTGTTGACAGGGTCAGTGAATGATTAGAATGCTGAGTATTAACTAAAATGTGTGAATAGAAACTATGCTTCTAATAATCTTTGCTACTATTTTATTTTCTAATGTTAAAAATTTCCTTTTTTCCTTAAAAACATTTTTTTTTTAGATTGAAATACAGGAAACCCTCATTATTCGTAGGCTTGGCATTCACGGTTTCAAATATTTGCGAATGCTGAACCTGCATCTTAAATACACTTAAAGGAGCTCCTCAGGAGCTCCGTGCTTGCTGCCGCTGGGCTCCTGACACTGCCGCTGGACTCCTGCCGCCGCCAGAGCAACCGTGCCCCCACCAGCCGCCAGGGGCACTGAGTTCATGAACACAGATGGCACTCATGAACGCAGTGCCTTATTTGTGGATTTTGCCATTCGCGGGGGATATGAGAACATATCGCCTGTGAATGGTGAGGACTACCAAAACATACTGAAGGGTTATAAACTCTGATTCAGGAAAATTTTGAGAGAATATGTGCATGTGTGTGCACTGCCCCTTCCCTCCCCTTCCCCCAAAATAAAAACAACTCTGAAATCCTTTGTAACAATTGTGTGTGTGCTAATTAAAACTGCCTGGATCTAAGCAAAAGAAATCTCTCCAAGTTGCTGCTCTAGTAAAGGCAGTTCATTGTAGTCTCATTCTCACATATCAACCACTGCTTTAATAGGGTTAAAGGTAAAAAGTTGTAGTGGGATATCATCCTTTGCTTCTCTCTCATGGGTTGTTGGGCTCATCTAGCTCTAGACCAGGTCCATCCAACTTCTGGATGGCAGGAGGCTGTAGGCTGTATCTAGGTGGTACAGAGTATGAGCCGCACACGGCAGAGGCAGTGCTCCTGGGGTCCCTGCACTGTGCAGCCCCTCCACTTGCTGCATGTGCAGTGCATGGAGTCCAGCTCCTCTCTTAGCCATGTGTACAGCCTGGTTCCCTCACACCCCTGGCTGTGTGAGGAGCATGGCTATGGACCTTTTGCTGGACCCCTCCCACCACATCATGCTGCCCCAGGAATAGGGGCAGGGAGAGGCAGCTGAAAGAGAGGGGAATAGGCTGGAGACCTCAGTTGCTGTAACAGCCAAAATAATGGGAGGAACTATGGCCAGGTGGGAGCCTGTAGCCAGGCTGCCAGTTGGACAGCCCTGGTCTAGACTGAAGCAGTAGCATAATAATAATAATAATAATAATAATAATAATAATAATAATAATAATAATAATAATAATAA